>NC_090894.1:40455944-40463444 GCF_036669925.1 Montipora capricornis
TTAAGAAAAGTCAACGCCTAAAGCTGTCCAAAAAAACCACTGTAGTGACTTTTTTCTGATGAGAGGCATGAAATTAAAATTGAAATTGGCGTTTTGATTTCAATTCCACGCCTATTACCTGAAAAGAGAGACAGTGTTTTTTGACGTGACTAGACCTGAAAGCACGAGACACACAAGGCTATCACTTCACATACCCACGTACCTGCAAACTCAATTGTTCCTGTTCTTGAGCGCTCAGGCCCAAATAATACTCATTATTAATGATGATGTATGTAGACATGAGGCTAAAGCTGTGTTCACACGCAACGTTGATTATGATCAACTAAAGTACAATTCAGGCTATCATACTCCATTCAATTTTATTCAATTGTGGTTCTGTTTACATCTGCGAGTATTCAAGTACAATAGGCAGGGTGACCTCGCAGTGTGAAACAAAATGGCGCCGTATCGCATGCCTGCCACGATTATCATCACCATGCTTGAGGCGAGAAGAGAACCAAGGATAGCTTCAGGAAGTAGAAGAAGTCACCAAATAGTGATTAGAAGTTTCATCTTCCGATTAGAAGTTTCATCTTCTCATATACCACCACGTGTTCGCCATTCTGTTGACTTACGCACTGTAATTACTTCAAACAATCCCCTTGAGGTTGTTTGAAATTATTATAATCCAATCATAATCAAGCGCTGTAATAAGTTGAATGTGAACCCATTTTATATGATCATAATCGAGGCCTAATGTGAACACAGGTTAAAAGACTTGATTTAAAGTGGAAAATATTCATACATCAAAATAAAATGGAAAAATTCTCTTTTAATGTAGCGTTCTTTAGCATGGGTTTAAATTCCTTGATAGTCTAGCCCCATTCCGAGTGAGAATCGAAGCCATTCCAAGTCGTAGTTTCTCGTGTTCCTTGAGGCAATTGTGGTTGTGCAAGGTTGCAATAATTTATTATTTGTCTCTCTTTTCCTGGGAGGTGTTACTACTTGTGATGCATAATTTCAAGAATGGTAAGGTTTACTGAGATGATGCTGGTGAGTATCGTCTTTTGCTCGCTCGTCATAGGCCCGACTGCAATCTTCCAGACAGAATATTCGTTTTGACATAGTCTTAAATGGAATGCGTTCATTCAGTGTCCTTTTAGTTCAGAAGTTGAAGGCCTTTGAAAGATATACCACAATCCTGCATGATAATTGTGGCATTGACAAGGCTAAAATGTCATCACGATTTACAACCTTAACCCCTCCTTTCTCTGCAGGATGGGAGAGGCCTGAGTCCAAGGACAGTCGCCAGCCACCTGGGCGCCCTCATGTACACCCTGATGTACATTTACCGGGTCCACACGCCCAGCTACCAGGGAGTGCAACTCATCAGCCAACTGAGAAAGACCTCGACTGACCTCGATCACCAGGGAGAGAGAGATGTTCCCAAGACACGAAAAGAACTGCAAGCTCTGAATCGCTGGCTGGACTGGTGAGTGAAAAATCGTGAGAGTGACGACACCTGACCTCTAGGCCACTGCAAGTCATCCCCCATTCCCTTTCCAATGCTAAAAACAAAAGAAGATAAATGAAAATGTTATGAAAAGGTAGGTGCGTGTAATTGAATCAGGATTTGTCATGGGTTAAGGTATGCTGCCCTAGAAAACCTTTGCAGCTCTTTGATTCTAATTATTACTTTTTTGGTGGTACTAAATTATTTTGTCCCTTGGGTAGGGAAGAGGGTCTCGAAGCCTGCAGGGTGCAGCGGACGCAATTCGAGGTAGCCAGGGGCAGGAAGTAGGAGCCCAGGAAGCGGCTGACCTGTTGCTCGTGTTGCTGTACTGCCACATTTCCCCTTCGCGTGGATGAGGAGCTTGGAGTTCCTTTAGCATGACCGGCTGAAGTCTCCCTTCTCAGTCAAGGACTTTCACAGCAGGAAGGTGGCGTTGTTAGAGAGCAATGGTTCGGTGAGCATCCACGTGCAGCAGTAGAAATGTCTACTGACTTGAAGTACCTGAAATTTTGCCTTTTTACGATCCTTCAACTAACTCTAAGCAGTAAACTAGGTCGTATATCCTCTGGAACTAATTCTGAGAGGCAATTTTGTCCAAGATACTGTGGAATGACCCACCACTGTCAGCCATGCCCCCCTCCTCAGCGGTGAATAGTGGCAGTGATTTGTATTTTACGCAAGGCCAGCCAGCAAATGCCACGATAGTGGTAAGCTGAAACCTTCAACCACTCTTCAAGTAATGTTTATTAAATGTGCATTTCATGCGACCAATGGCCTTTTCAGTTCAATTCTTATTTGGCAAACATCGATGATGATCATCAAACACTCACTTGATTGATTCCAATAATTGATACAATAAGTATCTTTCCTTAGAAATCAACTACCAAAGTCTTGTTCATTGGGATTCAGATTATGATTACGTTCCCATCTCTTTATTTAAAAGGACAACTTGTGGTACCAGTTCAATTTTCTTTCTCTTCTCTTCATCATCACGATGAGTATTGTCGTCATTTCCATTATCATTATCATTATCGTTCTCTTATCAGTAGTAGTATGTATAGTGCTTGAACTTGGCAGTCATTGGACTAATACCTTTCCTGCAACTGACAAACCACTGCCTGTCGCCGCTTTCGCAAAGCGTCCCACAGCACTGTTCGATGCACGCCTGCCAAGGAGTGGGAAGGGCCTACCACTGCAACAATTTGCCGTCTGCCTCGGAGCCTTGCTCTGACCTCGACAGCTCTTTAAAATTCTTGCAGTCTCTAACATTGATCACAAGGCTTCATAATTGTGGCAGTGTTTTTATTATTAGTATTAGTATTATAAATATTGTTGTTATTATTATTACTATGACTATGACTATTATTATTACTACTGTTGTTGTTATTATTATTATTATAATTATTATTATTCAATTCGATTCTCTCCAGTTGTTCCACTGGGTAATGTTTATTGTGTCTCAGCAAATCCCCGTAGCTTAGAGACACAACACTTTCCGTAGCAGGTGAGCAGTTCCAAGGATGGCCAAAAATTCTACACTTCCAGGTACATCTAGCTTGCCAAACCAGGTCTTTGAACCTTTTGATATGCTTCCAAGAGCATCAATCACGATAGGTATTATTGTGACTTTTGAGGCTCCATAAATCCTTCTGATTTCAAATGCTAGTTCCTGGTACTTTTTAACCTTCGCCACTTCAGTTCTGGTGATGTTCTGGTCCGCTGGCACAGCTATGTCAATAAGTGTCCATTTCTGTGTGTCTGTATGAACTAGCACTTTGTCTGTGTAGATAGTCATGTCCCAGGTAATCCTCACTTCTCCATTTTGTGCGCTTTGCAAGGGTTGATGGTCATACCACTTGTCATTACACTGTATTCCATACTTCCTGCACATCTCCTAGTGTACCCGCAGGGCCACCTTGTCGTGGCGCATCCTATACTCTCTCTGGGCAAGCTTCTTGCATCCACTGACAATGTGTCGTACTGCTTCAGTGCCATCTCCACACAATCTACATAGTGGTGTCTCTGAGGTCTCATCTATGCTGTACTTGATCGACTTTGTTCTTAAAGCTTGTTCCTGAGCAGCAAGAATCAAACCTTCTGTCTCCTTTTTTAAAGATCAATTCCTGAGCCATCTCCAAGACTCCTCTGCAGCTTCATCTGATATTTGTTGGGCAAACGCACCATGTAAGGCTTTTTCCATCCAGTTTTTAACTTTCTCGTCTTTCTTCCTCCTCTCATAGTCCTGCAGACTCTCTTCTTCAACCCTCAGTTTCTCCTTCAACGCAGCTTGAAGCATCCACTCTGTGCTCTCTGTTAGGTAGCCATGAAGGGATTTGCTCTCCCTTCTTACACACTCCTCGATGCCGATCAGTCCTCTTCCCTCTTCCTTTCTCGGCAGGTACAGCCTCGCAACATGACTACTGGTGTGCAGACAGCCATTCATTGCCAAGATCTTCCTAGTTCTTTATCCATGTTGGCTGCCTTCTGCACTGTCCAGTCCACAATCCCCGCACTGTAACCTACTACACCTACAGCCCAGGTATTGATGCCATCCATCAAATGTCCTCCATTGAGTTTTGATCTACGCAACTTCTTGACTCTTCTGATGTACTCCGATGTTATCTTGCCTTTCATGTTGGTGTTGAGAGTCTGGTCCAATTGTAAGATGCCAAGGTATTTGTAGCCTTCCTCCTCTATTTCCCCGATATGCTGGTCGCTGGGTAGTTCTATTCCGCTACTGCCAACTTGTCTTCCCCTTCTCATTTCCAGGACAGCACACTTGTCTAGCCCAAAAGACATCTCAATGTCTTGCGAGAAGATCCTTATTACTTGAACAAGTGAGTCTAGTTGATCTTTTCTAGCTCCGGACAGCTTCAGATCATCCATGAATAGTGGTTAATGGGCTTCATGTCCTTCATATTTGTATTATTGTTATTATTCTGGCCTCCTTTTGAAGTTTCTCACACTGCCCTATTTCTGCATTCCATCAGGTCAACACCGAACTCTGCAGGCTGCTAAAGCAATTCGTCTGGGGATTTCACAAGGAACACATCACTCCTGACACCACAGAAACCCAAATCTCTTATCTCTTTCTGGTGAGTTCCCATTATTGACCATTTTGAACATCTCGCATATGACAAAAGACACTGTACTAACTAGAAATGTTCTCTCTCTCTCTCTCTCTCTCTCTCTGTTTTTAGAATGCAAGAGGACAACGATTCTCCTGTCCTGCCGTCTAATATCATATCCGAGGTATATATTACAAACTGACAGGAATCGCCATTGGCATAAATGTGTCAAGAGCTTCAATCATAACCTAGGCATACAGTTCAAGGTGAGCCAATCTGAATCCTTGCACTGCTTTCATTTTTTTCAGGTTCGGTTTTCCATTTGCTCCTGATACTTTTTTTCCAAACCAGCTCTTTTTAAAATCATCATTTCAAATCTTCCCCAAGACAAGACGTTTTAACTGAAAATTGATACTTCTTTCAACCCACTAAAATCTTCTTTCTTTCTGCTTGCCTGCAGTCACTGTGATGACACCATGAAGGATAGTCTCGCGGCTGCCTTATGCCACTCATGACACATGGCACAGACCACATACGACCGTAGGACTGCCGAGGAGAAAAAGAAGGCTGTTGTCACGTTGGCACTAGGCCGTTATGGAACGAGAAGGAGGAGGAGGAAAACTTTATGCTGGACAGTTTGTGGGCCTGGTAGAGACTGGTAGCACATTGGATGCTCCCCGTGTTTTGATTGGGCGTATACGTGCCTTTTTGCCAAGGATACAGGTCTCCCTGTTGTGGTACCCACCCCAGGGAGCTTCTACCTATGGTCTTCACATGGATGGAAAACAGTGGATTGAGGACATCAACTCGCTAATTCCTGTCAAGGTGCAACTGGTCGCACGCAAAGAAGAGAAGGAAAGTGCTTATCATCGGTGCACAAGCTTGAGGACAATACACAAGGTGGCCCATGCCCATTCCTCTAAGAGTTAGGGTTATGGTTTGCTTTTTTGTACTCAAAGACATTGAAAACAAATAATTCTTACATTTCAACAGTTCATTCAAAGTGCTGCTGTAACCAAAAAAATCAATTTTCATTTTTCTTTGAATTTCACAACTATGGTCACTAAACAGAAAGTGACCCAGGTTTTAACCCTTAATTGAAAAAAGAAACCTGTTTATTTTAACTGGAATTTTCCTATTTATTGGTTAGCCGTTACTAACTTTTAAATCTTGAGGGAGCAGGATCGAGGGGAAAATGATGTTTAAGAGTCAATAGTTTAAGAATGCAAGACATGTGTACGCGGCTGAATTAATATGCAGCACAGGAGCTTTGGGCTTTCAGACATTGAAACTTGTGTTTTGTTTACGTGCTGAAATTTTGAGCTAGTAAGTCAGTGATGTCACTTTTCCCTAGATCCAACCCTCTGATGTCCAATCGGTCCGTTTTGAACATAAGTAATGGCGCACCTTGAAACTCAAAGTAAACAGCCTTTGGATAAAAATCCAACCTCAAAATTTTGCCAGGCAAGTGTTAAGCAATCACACTTTTAAACTCTAAAGAAAAAAGGAAGTGATTTTTGATCACAGAGGCACTTAAAGCTAGTTAAAAGTCTGGTATTCCTGCATAAGAACACACGAATTTTCTTTCAATTGGCTAATTGCAAGTTGATTTTTCCTAGTTTTTGGCCTGCTTCCTATTTTCTGCTATTTTTCTCAAGAAATACCTATTGAAATATTTGAGAAAACACTCTCATTAAAATTGGTAAATTCTTCAAAAAAAAAAAAGAAAGCTTTCTGTCAAACAAATGTGGAGAATTCATAGCCTTTGTGAATGATAACCTTCTGAAACTTTTTCAGTGTTTTCTGCGAGGCAATTTGCATGCTTTTGCAGCTGCCATGTGGAATTAAGGAGGCAAATAATTCAATCCAATTTTGTTGATCCTCTTTGTTTTCGAACAATACTTGTTTTACTAATGTGCCATTTCTTTAAAGCCAATTGTATCTTTGTCTTTGTAGTAATACTTTATTCCAAAAAAGGTCAAATATTTTTCAGCCTTATACATTTTGATTCTGCTGTTAGAGTCGTAACCATTACAAACAAGCTCGTGTTTTTTGGCTTTTGGCAACAACCGTCAACGAAGTGTTACTAATGTAGCCACAATGATGCTTGACTGTGCTAAGAGCAAGCGATATGATGCAATGAAATAGTTAGAGAAAATAGGAGATAGGAGAAAAGTTGAATTCTTGACTGAAAAACGTTAACTGTTAGACAAGGCCTTGTCATCAACGACAAGTACTGCCCAAAAGAAATCACTGCAAAGCTAAGGTTACCCAGTCTGCTAAAAAAGCCAAAAAATAATAAGCATGAGACTTTTTTTGGTTATGAATTGTCTTTGTTGGCTTTTATTTTATGTAAGACATTTGGTAACTGTGAACTTTGGTATATTTAATGTTTGCAAGAAAAAAATATTGTTCCTGCTTACATGCATCTTTCTCAGGCTCAAACAACTATGGAATTAAATTAAAGACATCGTTTAAAGTACTGTATAAGATGTAATTTGGTAGGTGAAGGACACGTTTCCCTTAGTAACAAGTTTTAACACTCGTTTCTAGGAAGGATTAGTGCTATCTTGCCTGTTACATATTAAATAACGCATTGGGTTGGTGGAACACACCTGCTGTTGGCTTTGTAGAGTATAGAATTCAAGGAAAGCTTCCTATTTTTTGACGATCGTCTTTCCTATTTTCTGAGTGTCATTTGTCACGCCCTGAAACAAAGTAATTCTGACACTTCAACATTTTTATTCAAAGCTGTAGTTAAGAGTCTCCTGCACGATAATTATCTCACTTTGTAAAGTTCAGGTTGCAGGTCATTGTTTAAGCGTAACTGAAAGATCCCACAGCTTTTCCAATTGCAAGGTTGTATTCTCGTTGGTGTTATCACTAGATTGTCAGCTGTCACACCAATTTCTAGTCAAAGACCACCAGCCTCATTGAAAA
>NC_090894.1:40468444-40478444 GCF_036669925.1 Montipora capricornis
GTAATCAAACCTCAGAATTTTTTGAATTAGACCCCCCAAGCCTCCAGGAGTATTTCAGGTGACCTAAAACATTCGCTATATTTATTCGGTTACTGCCTGGTCACACAACTGGTCAACACTTTCCTCCCAGAATCAGCCCTGGGGGGTGGTGGAGGGGGTTGGTTGTACTTTATTATTTTTTTTGGTCGAGTGTCCTGCTGGGACCCTGGAATCCTTAATCTATACCAGAGCTAGTTCAGCTGAATTTTGCTACCTTCTACTAGACTTAACTTCCCAAAATCCCTTTGCCACTATCCTAGAGTAGCTTTTCGGCTAAGTTGCGTAAATTCAAACTTGTCGATTTGATTTTTAGTTTTAGTGGCAATTCCTGGTTTCCCTAATCTAGACTAAAACCTCCCCACCCACCCCAACCCCCCTGCTTTGGGAAACAGCACAACCTATAAAAGATCATACATTGTATTATACAAAGCAGACATATTGTTCCACAAAAAATGAAAGCAGTTGTTACTATGGCATCCACTTATACGACAAATGGCATGCCATTTAGTTCAATGCTCAGTTGTTCAAAAGTCAGATAGTGTTATCCAGCACATAAATCACTATAACGATTTCTTTAGAGGAGGAGCACTTTCCGCCATTTGAACAACTGGGCCCAGTTTAATGCTGATAAAGGCAAGTACTTTCAAAGTTGAGGCATCTCTAATATCAAGTTTAACAAGGTATACATTGTTTACACAAATGTAAGTATTGAAGAAATCAACCTTTTCACAATACAATAATTTTTGTCAGTTCAAAAAATCAAATCAAATTTATATTTTGCAAGGTAGTCAGGGCTTTCAATAATCACTTGACTCAATTTAATATATGACATATTTTCATAGCCTGTATTCTGATAGGGTAATCACCTGATTGACACATGCATAATACAGCTAAATTCAAACTGGATCAATGAAACTAAAAAAAATGTGATTATGATAATGATAACTCAACAATCAACTACCACTCTAGCAGAAATGGAGTTAAAAGAACAGTTGAATGCAAAATTATGTCACTAACAAGAGAAAAATTACAATGGTGCCATAGTTGAAAAAGAGAAGTTGCAATAAAAAAATGTTAACGCTTTTCCTTGGGAGCCAACCTCTCAATCAAAGCTAACATAGCCTGTGATTGCTGCTGCTGCTGGTTTAACATAGACTGCATAAACTGTAGTGTTTGCTGTTGGTTTCTTTGCTGCTGTCTATGCTGTTCTTCTTGTTGTTGCTGAATAATCTTTAGCATATCTTGCTGCATTTTTGTTTGCTGCTCTGATATACGAGATCCTCTTGCCTCTTCCTGCTTTCTTATTTCAATTTCTTCTCTTTTTAATGCCATCTCTTCTTCTGCTTTCTTTTGCAAGTATCCAATAGCATCTCCTGTACTTTTCCTGCTTTTCTTTGCTGGAACCACTCCATTTGTTTTCTCCACTCGTTTTTGAGTTTCTCCCATGGTTTCCATTGCCTTGTACCGCATTTCTTCAGCAGTTGCCTTCTCTTTCTGAAGGCTTTGCTTTTTGTTGCCAGTCGAAGGCTTATTTTTAGCTTCTTCCTCTTTTTCACACAGCTCCTCCAGCAGAGTATCTATCTCTTGTATTTCTGGACTAATACCACTTGCTCTTTCTTCTTCCCTATTTTTTGCTTTGAATTTGGACATTAGAAGATTGAGCCTATCTCTCAACGACCTTTTGTTCACATTGAATTTGCATTGGGTGAGGTTATTGAGTCTTGTGGCAATCTCATCCCACAATTTTCCTCTCTCCGGGCTCCCCTTTCTGGTTTCAAAAAGATCTGATCCCCTGACCTCTCTCAAGAATAATGTATCATGTTGATTTGTCCACTCCATTGTGCTGAAAGAGGGAATTAAAGTTTATTTTAGCACTTTATTTAAAAAACGGTGGAAACAGTAGTTTTCCTCTTCCAGACTGAGTCCTTGTATTGATTTATTGAATATTTGCTGGATGAAATTGTTCTGTTTAATACGCACTGTACGTATCCACATAAATTATTGCTCTAGATTCACAGCACTTCATCGAAGAAATATTTCCAAGTGTGGTTATACAAGCCTTAAGAGCACATTTACATATCGATGAGCTATGTAGTGGATTTGTTGGCTAAGTGTGAAAAAATTCAAAACAAAATATTTATCTCTGCACTTTTTAGCAGCCTCCAGAACTCCAAAATTCTTTATCGCCTCAGAAAATTCGGATTCAATATGTTACTAAGAAATAAAAAAATGTATTGGAGTCAGTAAAATATAATATATATAATCGTTTTACAAGAAAGAATTCGTTGAACGTAACAGCTTATTTATCTTTACAGACTTACTTAGATTGTTTTGTCTTCACTGAACTAGCTTCAGAGTCTTCGGTCATTTTCCTGAGTTTTATCTGTGAAGAG
The DNA here is from genome assembly GCF_036669925.1 of Montipora capricornis. Lineage (NCBI taxonomy): Eukaryota > Metazoa > Cnidaria > Anthozoa > Scleractinia > Acroporidae > Montipora > Montipora capricornis. Next base: position 40,470,877 of record NC_090894.1, read on the forward strand.
AGCACAAAAAGCCGCTAGAGTTACTTGGCACATCCCCAGGTGGGTTGTGCTAATAAAGAAACTGAAAAAAAAGCAAGGAATGAAGAATACAAGAAAGAAATACCGGTATAAATACTCACGTTTTCACTGCGACGGCAAAATCCCCAAACTGACGTCGCCGACGTGAGGGCGACGGCGGGAATGTTGGAAATCGCATGCGCAGTTAAACTCGCCCCAATCCTAATCGGTCTTTACGTCGCCGTCGCGTCGAAAACGTCCTTATCTTAAGCTCCCTATTTACCCTCCAATGATGGATTTCTCGTTCAATGGGAAGACAATCAGTCGAAGAACCCAGATTTTCCTTGGGACAGGTATAGTCCGTTTGACCTCGAAAACATGGATGAAGCCAAATGTAAGGCAGAGTTTCGAGTAGAAAAAAGAGATCCTCACACGCTTGGAGAGGTTCTGGAGATTCCACTAACTTTTAAGTGCCAGCAAAGGACTGTATGCGATGGCATGGAAGGACTTTGTATGTTATTAAGACGCCTAGCTTACGGTTGTTGTTATAGCGATATGATTGCGCGTTTTAGAAGACCTGTTCCTGAACTTTGTATGATCACAAACCGAGTCATGGATTTTATCTATGACTTACATGGCCACCGAATCACTCAGTGGAATCCCACTATACTCAATGGTAGGCCGCTTGAAGAGTATGCTACTGCCATCTCAGATAAAGCAGCAGCACTGGACAACTGTTTTGGCTTCATTGACGGGACAGTGCGGCCGATTTCAGGACTAGGGGAGATACAGAGAATTGTTTACAATGGACATAAGAGAGTGAGTCCATGCTCTCAAATTCGAGTCGGTTGCCAAACCTAATGGGCTCATTGCAAATATGTTTGGACCAGTGGGAAAGTTTCATTAAACACTACTTCAAGTTTAACATGGGAAAATAGAGGTGGGAGAATAGAGCTGGCATAAATCAAAATGACTTGATGTAGTTTTCCTATTGGGCATGGATAAATTTAATATCATACAAACTCATTCAAGTATATGCTCTTATATGAAAAACACTGAAACGTTTTCCTAGTTTGGAGCAAAAACAGGAATGAGAGAATACCAATTTAATTCTGTTGCTGGATATTAAAATATTTTGGAGGGAGGCCTTAGGTTGATCAAATTGTAGAGTACAGGTTGTAACAACCTTTATTGCTTTGCTTTTTTCCTCTTTGCCTCAGAGGATAAGAAGCATGATGCAGGAATGTTGCATGATTCTGGGCTTCTTCGGGATCTGGAAGCTTATTCTTACTATTCCTACTCAACAACAGGAGTACCAATGTGTTGATATGGGGACCCGGCATACCCTCTCAGAGTTCACCTTCAGGGGCCCTCTGGAACCCTCACCTTACTCCCGTAAGGGAAGCATACAACAATTCAATGAGTTCTGTAAGAGTGTCGGTAGAGTGGCTTTTTGGTGATATCGTGGATTACTTCAAGTTCATGGATTTAAAAAAAAAATTCTTAAGAAAGGGATGAGCAGCATTGGAACGATGTACATTGTTTGTGCCCTTCTGCAAAATGCTTTGAGCTGCTTATATGGCAACAATACTGACACATATTATGACCTTGAACCCCCCACCCTGCAGGACCATTTTTGCATAGCTTACAGAGAGGACGTTCAGATAGAGTATGCTCTATCGAAGTTGGAAAATGTACAGCGCAAGTTTTAACTCAGTCATTCAAGATGTTTAAGGCTCACTAGGGTAAATTGACTACCATACACTCGATCAGTAGAGTGAAAAAATGCATGTAAAACAGAGTAAGGTCAAGAGTATCAGGTGCAGCAGGGCCAGGGGGGACTCCTGTATAAAAGGATGGGGAAGCTAGTCGTAGTTTTTAGGGATGAAGGTCCACAGCAGGAACTTTTGAAGTACATTTTAGGATATTGAGCCAAAAACAGGAGATAATGTTTTGTTTAAGAATTGGTGCCTCTTAAGGGTGAAAAAAATTCCTCGCCCACAAAGTAAGATAATGGTACCTGTAAGGGTTTCTTTTACAAGCAGCCCCATCCTTTTTATATGGGAGTACCCCCTGCTTCCAGGCGAGCAGGGTTTGAGAGGCACAAAAGTTTAAACAGTGAAAATTTTTACATAAAAGAAACATTTATAATGACATGTTAAATATATTTAATCATAATGTAATAATAAAAGAAACAAGTTAAAGGCTTAGTTTTCCTTTCATGCTTCTGCATGACCAAAAACCCATGACTGAGAGTTTCAACAAGAACTTACATGTCCATTATAACATAAAACTTTAAACATTATACTACGTAAATGTAATTGTGCTTTTTTCATAAAAGTAATGAATGTTAGTAAGAGTCAAAGCCAAAATCTCTATTCTTAACCTGTCATTCAACAAAAACTAAGGTTGATCAACAACAACAACTTCAGTTACTTACACAGCTAGTTAGTTCTTCTCTTTCGATAACATTTTGTTGACAAGGGAATGCTTGATCCATTTGTTGCTGCTGCTGTAGTAACAACAGTGTTTGGCTTTGTTGATCTTTCCTTAGCTGTAGCTCCTCCTCCTTCAGAGCAGCTTTGCTTTCTCTCTGAGGAACTCTACTGCATGGCTGCCACTTTTCCTTTTCTTCTTTTTGGCTCCTCCCCTTCATCACCATTTCTCTTGCTTGACTGTCCAAAACGTTCCATGGCCTTTATCCGTATTTCTTCGGCTGCCTTTTTGCTGCTTTCTTCTTTCCATCTTTACCACTGTCAACGGCAGCGTCTTCTTTGCCAATAAGATCTTCAATAATTGCATCAGATTCACTGACCTCAGCATCTATTCCACAAGCTTGAAGTTCTTCTGAGATACGTCTTTTATACTTTGTTCGTAAAAGTGTCCACCAATCTAGCCATGATCGTTTAGAAACTTTAAACTTTGGGTAGTCCATTGCATTTAAAATATCAGCAATAGAATCCCATACTTGACCTTTTTCTGGAGTACACTTTTTAAACTGAAAAAGATCTCCGACTTTTATTTCGTCTAGGAGAGCCCTGTCGTGCTGCTTTGTCCATTCCATCACTATTCTAGGTAACAAAATGAGAAGTAAAAGATTGTTTATTTTTTTACCAAGGCTGCGCACGCAACAGAAACAGGCCTTCTTGTTTCATTGTCAATGAAGCATGCAAACTTGGCTTTAATAAAAGTCAGTATATAACTTACAAAATCACACATGCAAAGCTTCTGTTTTCAGTAGCAGCAGATCGTCAATACACCAATGGATAATGGCCAGATTATTTGCATATTTTTAGTTGTCAATTTCGAAGTTCAATATCCTTGTATGCATTATTAACAATGAATTTGAGAAACTAGGGATCTCAGGATTTCATTAGATGAAAAACTCATTCAGAATTTTGAATGCAGAATTAACTTCTAACGGAGCAGTGATATCAAATTCAAAACCGTGAGCTTGAATTTATTGGTCATTACGCATGCATGAATATTTAATTTCAAATTTTGATTCTGGTCACAGCTAAATAGTTTAACAATATAATCGATCCATTAATTCCCCAGGTATTAATTTAATCTCGACCTGGTTCGACGGTTGGAAATGTATTTTTCAAAAAACAGAATTCCTTCAAGATAAATCCTCAAAAAAATTCTGAAAAATCTCCGGTTGACAAAAAGTAAAGTTATTTGCATGAGCGGCAATAATTCGTTGAGAAATTTGACATAAATTAGCGAGAGATTGATATCTAAAACTCACAGTATCACTACGGAAGTAAAGCTTATATATACATATATTTTTTGCTTTTCCCGCTGTAAATAAAAAAGAATCTGGTCGAGAAAGTGTTTTAGAATACACTCTGAATAATTGTGTTCAAGTCTTCGGACAGAGTCGATAGCTAACCTCACTTGCAGTTCTGAGTTTGTCGAGCTTGCCATCGTTCTGTGTTTACCTAAAAGAGGATTAACAAGTGGTCGAGATAAAAAAGAAACGATGTTTTGACCTAGAATGTCACCTGTATATTAAAAATCACATCACAGGTAATATTCCGAAAAATATTCTTTATTTACAGGTTACAAAAATGAGCAAAATGAAAAATTGACACTCACGTTTTCACCACAACGCCAAACCTTGGACTTTCACGTCGCCGACGTCCCGGGGATGGTTGCAAAGCTGGCGTGATCGTGCACAGTATTGCATGAATCATGATTTCACCTCCGGCCGAAGTCGCTGTCCTCCCGAAAACGTCCATTGCTTAAGTTCTTTGATTCTACCACTCGTGCAGTCTACAAGTAGGACTTAATCACCGACCCTCAGATTCCCTTTAGGAGTCCCCCATTTCTTCCTTTCAATGTGACTCGGCAAATATTGTTTCATCCACCTTTGCCAAAGCAAATTTGACAAATACTGAGCTTGCCTTCACGCTCGTCGACAGTAGGGATATTAGGGACCTTAAGCAACCACAACGACGAGCCAAGTGGACGCCGACCGGAAGTGCTTGAGCGAACTCGACCACCACGGTCCATGTCAAAGCTGTCATCCACATCTCGTTCAGGACGTGAGATTAGGTGTTTGGGCGTCCTCAGGTAAACGTGAGTATTCCAAACGATTTTTAATCATTTTTGAGCCCCTTTTATCTTGTTTTATAACACAGTTCTGCTTTTTTTCCAAGGTTGGACCGCTGGAGCAATTGTTTTTTCAAAGAGAGTTTTTGTGAACCTTGTCCTGTGTTTGTGGATGGTAGTGGCGGGAAAGAATCCATAAGTATAAGTGTTTATGCTTCCCTTCCAAGCTTTTGAGCCATTATACTTTTTTAGAAGAACTAAAGGACAGATTAGATGAGTTTACTTTCCTTAGAAACCTAGGCGTGTGAATAAAGGACATTGCATTGCATTGCATCTTTGAAGATAGTTTGTGTTTTTGGATGGCGGCGCCGGGAAAAAATCTGTGATTGTTTATGTTTTCCTTCAAAGCTTTTGGACTATAATACTTATTCAGAAAGACTATTTTACTTAAAAAATGGAACATTAGATGAGTTTTCTATCCTTAGAAACCTACATGTAAGCAATCAGGCCGCGTAGTTGAAAACAAGCGAGACAATTGTTGTAAAATTAACTATCGATTTATGACTATATATGGACTCTTTCAATGCACAAAGATTCAAACTTATCATTTTTCGCAGTTTCTTTTTCTTTTGCTTTTGAGAGAGCTCTCCTTCTTAAAATTTCTAACGACGTAGTTTGGGTGGGCATGGCTATTCCAAGAAGAACACATTAAAAAAGCTTATACCTTCGAACAAATAAAATACATGTAGCTTTTATTAAAATTGTTTTCTGCCAGTAATTTGTTTATCTTGTGTTTAAAGGTCAGTCCTCAGGCTGTGGGTGTATTTCCAGAAGGGTTTATCTTCAGTGGCCAACTGGCAAATATGGTCAGCCATAAAGGGCAAATAGCTTGGCGAGCACCTGGGGATGATCTCAAATACAGTGGTATCGTCGACATACTGAACACGACATGGCCAGAAACTCGCCAACCCATTCACCAAGATAGCAAACAACAATGGTGCGAGCCTAGTGCCCTGCGATATTCCCCCATTGGGAAAAACAGGAGGCGGCAAGGAGCCATTTAACATAACACGCTGAGGCCTGAACCAGAGAAACGCCCCAACCCACCGAATGAGACATCGGCTGACATTTAAGTGCTTAAGTTCTTCTGTGAGGGCCTTATGATCGACCAAGTCGAACCCTTTAGAAAAATCGGCAAAGAAAATGCGAGAGATAAAGCAGTGGCAGAGATTGGGGTCAAACTGGGAACAACAAATGAGTTAATCATAATTCACATTTTGTACGTTGTGATGGGTTGGGGGTTTTCTAGATTGTGACAGTTTCCCATGCTGTCCCCACGATTGCTCCTCGTGATCTAATGTGAGTTTTCCCTCCCCGTTGGCCTGAAGAAGCTTTATGCTTGTAATTTGAGTTGATAATGCTTTGGAAACTTCGATCATCTGCTCATAACAGGCCATTTTACAATTGTGTGTCCAGTTATCTGGGCTATGAATGCAAGCGAGCCTAGAGGTGACCTTATTTTGTTACAAAACTCTGCTTTTCTCTTGTAAGTGAAAACTAGTTATATTACAACTTGATTTACAAAACAAAAGCACAAGGTCTGTATCAAAACAAACTCCAGCCTCGCTGCCATTCAAGGGACAGGTCACTGAACAGACAACCGTAAACTGTTGTGATGTTTTACTATCCTGAAGGTGGTATGTTTTATTTTTCTAACTTTTTGTGTCAACAAAGGAGAGTTACAAGAGTTTTGTTTGGAATGAGTGATCACACAACAAATTATGTGTAGGTCTTTTTCCAGTTGTGGGAATTGGGGACAATGTAAGCAATTAACTTTGAAACTAGCTCATGATCAATAAACATAGACTAAACCTGACCACTATCTGTCTTTAATTTTGTATGGGACACAAATATGTCTTCAGTTCTACACTGAAACTGAATCCTTTTGTGGTAAATATACAAATGACCCATCCTTTTAATTATTTGATTGTTACTAGAAATGAACTGATTATAGCCATCAACACTTACAAGGACAAGTTGTCAGAAGTCATTATACTTTAAGAACATAATTTTTTCTTAGTAAAACAATGTCATATCCAGGTGCAGAAGTGCAAAAGAAACTTAAAGGTCTCCGTTTACAGTATTCTCGTGAAAGAACTAAGGGTAGCAAAAAGCCTAAAAGTGGTGCTGGCAGAGATGATTTGACCCCTGTCAGTAAATGGGCACACTTGGAACAAGTGAGATTTCTCAGTGAGTATATCACTCCAAAGTCTAGCAAGTCCAATTTAAGTAACAAGGTTTGTATGAAATAGCCTTGCAAATTAATGGGAGAGTTATTGTTATACCATAGCCCATTGGCATGGAACCTCGCCAATTTCAGAACAGAAATAGTCACGTAATTTGTCTCTGATGGCTTGTGCACCTGCTGAACAGTGGTTGCTCTCTTGGTGGGACATAGACAGTAAGCCTTGGGGCTGTGGTTCACTCCTCCAGCTTCCGGGAATCCAGGTGGCACATATATTGAGTTACCTTCAAGTTTGGTTCTTAGGAAATTATGTAAAACGACATATGCCAACACTACCATTTCTACTTTCTCTGGGACTAAATTCATAGGTAGCATAAATACTCTGAATCGATTAGCAAAAATTCCAAACACATTCTCTGACACCCTTCTGGCACGACTCAATCTATAATTGAAAATGCGCTGTTCTTGGGTTAACCCCTTTCTAGAATAAGGCTTTTGGATATATGTTTTAAGTGGAAAGGCGTCATCTGCTACAATAACGTGTGGGGTTACTTCATCTGAACCTGGAAGGGGGGCTGGACCTGGGATATGGAGGCTATTATCTTCCAGTGCTCTATAAAGAGAAGACTTCTTAAATACACCCCCATCTGAAATCCTGCCATTTCATCCAATGATGATGACTATGTACTGGAAAATGAGGAGATCAAATCAACCAAGAAGCCAACTGGTAATAGAAATCGCGAAAGCAAACGCGATGACGAGGACAATG
>NC_090894.1:40483444-40485944 GCF_036669925.1 Montipora capricornis
GTTCAAGGACATCACGGCAACAGAGCCTTAAAAGTTATTGTAATTTGCTTTTTCCAGTTTGACTTCTATAGGCTTCTATAAAGCAAGAGTACAAAAATAAATCCTCAGACTTCCCAAGCTTTTTTGGTCTGATACCAGTTCAAAACACACATCACTATATCGGCAGGGACATGACAGCCATTTCAGCAGAATGCAAAGTCCCTCAATTCCACGAAAACTGGTCTGGTAGCTGTAAAACGTCTGCCAGAAGAGGAATGTGGCGCTTTGGAAATCTAAAAATCGCCAAACATTCAGATTCGCCCATATCATCAAGTTCGAATCCCAGATGATTTTCCTAAGGAACATCTGGGTTCTTTGATTTAAATTGTCCTGAAAGCAGGAGAAATTCTTCGTCCCTGATGGTATTGTTCTCAAAGCTTAAAAGAAGCTACTCTCTAATTTTTAAACCAAGCAATATCATCTTTTTGACTTTGTCGACAGGAGCTTGTTTTTCCCACTGTCAATGACATTCTCGACCCAGACCCAGACCCAGACCCAGACCCCGTTTGGATGCTCTCGTTGTCATCCACAAACTCGTCGTCATGGTTGGTTAAGGTCCCTATTCCTTTCCAAAGTCGCCCGGTAAGAGGTGATTTGGTGTAAGCAAATCATTTACATCGAAGACCATTGACGATATTAACGACTCCTGCCATCACTGTAGTGAGCACTTTGTCTGCCACCAGTTGCTCTGGTAACAATGCCTTCAGAACGCACTTTGTGGTCTGCACCATGGGCTCCCAGACTCCACCAATGTGGCTTGCCGACAGTGGGATGAAGTTCCACTCGATCTTTCCCTGCGCACAATGATTGTGTATCTTCTGGAGATCCCATTCTTTCATAGCCGCCTTTATCTCCTTCTCAGCGCTGGTTAAGTTTGATCCATTATCACTCCAGATTTCCAATGGGCACCCACGCACACTGACAAATCTACCTAACGCATTTATCAAAGAATCAGTGTTCAGGGAACATGCTACTTCGACGTGCAATGCTCATACCTTAAGACAAGTAAAGAGGCAGCCGTATCTCTTCACGTGGGAACGTCCTTGTTTCACTTCCATGGGGCCGAAGTAATCTACTCCCACTCGCGAACATGGCGGTTCTTCTGGGGTAACCCTAACTTTTAGCAAGGGCGCCATCAACTGCTCACATGGCTTTGCAAGTCTTTTCTGACAATACAGACACTTTCTCAACTTGCGACGAACTGCAGCTCTTCCTTTGATGACCCAGTACATCAGCCTCAATAGCAAAAGAACCGATTCTTGGCCTAAATGTCCAACTTTCTTGTGGCAGTCTCTGATTATCAGACTAGTTATCACGTTCTTGTTGGACAATATCACTGGCTGCTTCTCAAAACTCAAACGCACTTTTGCGTTGTATATTAAGCAGGCATGAAAAAACGCAAGAATTTCTAAATTAAAGAAAGATTTCCGAAAACATGAAAAACTGGCCTCATGCCTGGGAGATGGAGATCTTAGCCCCTTACACAGAAGGAGCCACTCGTGATCCTGTGGGTCATAGTAAGAAGGGGGACTGAGGTTAAGCTTGGATCTCATGCCCAGCATGAGATGGATGGTCATGCCTGGTATATGCTTCAAATGGGTATGAGAAATTTCATTCCCAGCATGCAAAAGGAGTGTCATGCTGGGCATGTAAGACAACTCTTGTTGAGTCATTTCCTCCCCAGCATGAAAAGACACGATACAGAACGTCATGCCGGACATGTCAGTCATACGAAAAAGGAATTTCTTGGCTGGCATGGTATTTTTGTGGGGCAAATCTGATAAGGAGCTTTGAAGGAGCGTGGTGTGGATTTCTTCACTATAATAAAGATTTTCATGTTGGTGAATCGAGAGCCAGGGAAAAAACGAGAGTATTTTTATCGATTTGCAATGATACAAAGACAAAAATATTGAAGTGATGGTCGGATATTCCTCTCTTTACTATTTGTGAGAAGCACTTGTGTCGAACGTCACACAAAGTGTTATTGAAAAGGAGTAACATGTTAACATGAAAGAATTTTTTTATACAAATTAATTTATGAATGAACAACACAACTTTGATTTGGCCGATCATCTTTCACCTCTCCCTTACTAGATATAGGTTATTCAGTTGCTCAAAGACGATATAGCAATAGCTTTTGTAGAAAGCGAACTTTAAAATAAGCCCCAAACCTTATGATGTATTTTATTATCGGTTATATGACACAAGCTTTTCTGAACTGAGAGTGTGTGGAAACTTTAAAATGTACGGTGGCCCACAACTGTCACGGCAAAACCAAAAACCTCACGGCAAAATCTAAAACCCCATGGCAAAAGCAACAACTTCACGGCAAAACCAAAAACCTCACGGCAAAACCAAAAACCTCACGACAAATGTAATACTGTAAAGGAGCATTGGAACACTCATTACATTAGAGGCTCCAGGCATAATACTGTTAGAGGAAGACCAGATTCATTTTATT
>NC_090894.1:40488444-40495944 GCF_036669925.1 Montipora capricornis
ACGGTTAAAGTCCCCAGTTACAAGGATGCCACAGTTTGGATACTCAGACTCAACCAGAGACAGAGACTGGAACAGGTGCTCCGAAAAGATGGATCATCCGCCTTGGGAGGGTGATATATCGCAGCGGCAATGATACAGGAGAATCCCCGAGGGAGGTGATTGGGTCGAATATGCAGCCACAGACCCTTGAGTATGTTAGACGAGGTCTGGGTTTGGCACTTCCTACTACCTGGAAGGAAGCTCTTCAGTACTATGACAGATTGATAAACATTGCTGAGAATGGATACTCTGCTTAATGAAATTATTTATCATGAGATACGGTATAGCTACAATGCAAGCTTCAAACCTGTTTAACAGGGGTTCATGTTTATATGATTTATCAGACACCTGTTTTCACTCTAACATCTCCAGGTCAGATTGGAAATGTAAAGTAGTGCTTTGTGTCGAAGGTTCCGTCCTTGCTACTATCTCTGCCGAGGAATAAGGCGAGTGTACTTTCTCTAACAATGGCATATTCTCAACTTACCATGTGGATTTCCTATAGAATGCTCAGATTCAGTTTTCATGCCAAAAACAAAACACGTAGACTGCCAACATTCCCTTTATGCTTTTGTTGCCAAATTGCAAACACAGCAAAAGGGATGTCATAGTAAGGACGCAAAAATTGAAAAAAATGAAATCTCTTAAATGGCTATGCTGAATTGATTCTTGGGTCCACACTATTCTAGTGGGGCAAATCTATGCAACAAGTAATTAAAATTCTGAGTGAAAGATATGACCTGAAATTGCAAAGAGAAAATACAAAACGGTCATCAATATCAATTTCGCTGCTACAATGAATCAACATATACAAGTCATTATTATGCTTTGTTCATTGATGGTCAGCATGCACAATCCTAATAACAAAGCTGATTTCTTTGACTGTAAAAATACTTAGTCTTAAATAAGAAAGAGAGCAAATATTACAACAAATGTTTTTTTAGCTCTGTTAACTAGAGAAATATTGCAAAATCCTGAGATCTAACAAACAAACCCACATCTAATCAGCATTGAACAAACTGGTTTTATCCGAGGTAAAATTAAAGAAATTACATTGCTAGAGGAATATGAACAGATGCCACTGTAAAAAATCCAGGGCTATTTGATTAACGATCTCCTTGGTTGACTCCCACGTTCCAGTGGGACAACTTACAGAACTAAACCAAACATGCCACAGACACTGTCTGCCTGAATGTAAATATTTCACGCACGCAATCGGCGACAAAATTATGGAGACAAAACATTCTTAAACCCAACGTAAGAACTACTTTAACCAGGCAACTTACATTATTTATGCTCCGTCTTCACTGGTGATGCAAGCATAAGCATAACGTCGTACTCACTACAATGACCCAAGAGTGAGCATGAGCACAAGAAACTTATACGCTAGTGAAAATTGTAACGACATAAGCAGAAGTTGAAAGAATACTAGAACACTGCGTTTTTCTTATGCTTATTTTTTATCAATATTGTCCTCACTAGCGCATTAAAGCTTCTTATGTTCATGCATACTCTGGCTGTTATGTTTGCTTATGCCTGCATCTTGTTTTAACTTTCATGCTAGTGCTTATGCTTGTGCTTGCCTTGCTAAATGGAGCGACCGGGCTCCACAATGGTTTTACCTTCAAAATGGAAAAACTGTTTAAAACGGTAAAAACCTTAAAAATTTCAAGTGTTAAACAAGTTATATTTCAAGAACTCTACTTGACTAGAAATCCAATTATCGTCGCCCAAATGCGTGGCCTTTGCAATAAGCAAGAAGAAACGTACGGGTGAAATCTTCAGATTCCTTCATATGGTTTACTGGAAGTGTTACTGCTTTAGCACACCCAGAGACAACTGGGAAGCAAACGCTGTGGTTTGGATTTTTCTGGAAGCAGTCATGATTAAACATTACGGTGATTGCAAGGTCGTCTCCTTTTACTGGCCTGTGCCTCTGACCAGTTAACCACCCTAACACCCCTGATGGTGTTACTTCTGCAGAATGCAGTAACTGAGGGTTTCCTTCTTCTACTGATTGGTTAACTGGATCTTCCTGATGTGGTTCTTCGTCCTCAAGGTAATCGTTAGAGCTCCATGCTATCATCTCAGTGTACCCAGTCCCATCAAGAAATCTTGAAAGTTGTGTATGAGGGTTTCCTCGACTGTTCTTCGAGAGGTTCCTTCTGGTGAATACAATGGCTAGAACAAGGATACCAGGTAATTAGCATCAACAGTAATGTGACTGGACTCCATAACAAAAAGGCTTCTACACAAGTCGGCATTTGACGTTATGGCACTTGCTAGACCAAATAGTTCAAGCCCTCGTTTGAACTCATTAAGAAACAACAACCTTCTGCTTACAAGGCTTACCATTATGGCGCCTGTTATGTCATGTACATGATCAGTGTTTATAGTGCCAGTGTAGCCATACTGCAGTATGTCATCTTGATGACCAACTGGATTTTCACTTACTTGTGAAAGGATTGCCCTTTCATGATCTGTTAGGTGCTCATCTGGTTGCAAGTCACTGAGATCTTGCTGTGTGTTGACGAGCAAGTTATAATTGATGTCATGTAAAAACTGTGGGGGAGGTCCTCCTTGGGTGAGGCTCACTGCGACAATTTGGCCACAAACCAGAAAAAAACCATTATGAACGTGTAACATGGAATCCATCGGGGAACCATCAGGGAAAAACTCTTTTCCTATGTTCTTTACGGCTTTGGCAAAAAATTCTTGAGCCATACCACCAGTGTCAATGCCGTCTTCCCCTGCAAAGTGCACTCTCAGGAATTTTTCAGGGGACTTTCTGTTTGATTTGCGCTTCCATATCTTTAGTTGCCGCTGCAAAGATGAACCTCTTCGTATCACAAGGAAAAACCGATCAGAGTCATCTAAGCCACTTGCAAGAGATCTGAGCAGATTTTCGCATTTTAAAAACAGTATTGCATGATTTTCATGGCAGGCAGGTTCAGCTGCACTTTTGGTGGCTGTAGTGCAAGGAATTGAAGAGTCCTCCAGATTTTCACATCTACACTAACTTCACTACTGGATGACATGATTGCCACATCTGGTGAGTATTTTCCATCATCAACAAATTGACCAGCATTTATGTCAAATTGAAACTGAAGTTCTCTTGCCAACTCCTCGTCATTCTTGATCTGTAATTTTGCTCTTTTTGCTTTACATTCTTCAGCTGAATATTCACTATCAGAGGAGTCGTATCCATGTTCAGCAGAGTTCACAGTCGCCTGTGAGCAGGGATACAAGACAATTCCTTTGTAATCCTTTCCAATTTCCTCTTGATACCTAGAAAGAGTGAAAAATTCAACCGTTCCAGGTATAAACTTGGATTGCTTGCCACTTTAAATACAAGGATGTACTCTTCATCTTCTACGTACAAGTCACTATGATATGCCTTCTACTTTTTAAATGCTTTGGAAAGTATCTCTGTGTATGGAGCATTGTTGGATACCCTAAGAGCAATTCTTTTCCCTCTCACTGGTTTCAACCTCTTTTCTTTCCACTCCAACAAACCTATTGCAATTGTCACTTCCTCTTCCTTGGGTTTTCCTTTGTTATTCTGACACTTAGTCTCCATTGTTTTTCCTTGTTCTTCCTGTACTGGTCAAAGGATTTAATAGATTTGTGAGTGTCTTGCTTGAAGTAGCCATCTGCAATTATATGATAACGAGTTTGCTTATCTACTTTGTAATGGTAAAATAACTGACATCCATTTTGACCATACAATCGACGGCAAAGTTATATGACACACTTTTCCCTAAAGCTTTGACTTTCACTATCTCCTCCAAGGAATCTTGCACCCCTGTACAAGCCACCTGTGTGAAAAAACTAAATGGAGGAGGACAAAGGGGGGAAATTGTTTCTTTCCCTAAGTACTCCATTTGAGGTTGGTGGCTCAACAATTTTGTTGCTGATTGTAGGTGCATGAAGCCCACTTTCTGTGGACAGGCAAGAACCATTTCTTATTAAGAATGGAAAAAAGGAATTAATATTGGGTACTTATTTTAGCAAAAAAATATGTGAACATGCGCCAATCACTACCTCCCCACTTGTGTATATTGTCATTATAGAGCAGTACCCTAATCCATTTTTGATAGTGTGATGAAGGTTCATACACGAGTGATAAAGGTGATGACAAGAACATAAAAAAACGAGAAAGTACTCACAAAGACAACAAAATTATATTGGAAATTTCGAAACTTGTATTACAGAATATCAGTGCTCTTATACTAAATGTTTTGGGACAAGTCAGTAGAAAAGATGGGCACAAGCCAACAACGCTCACTGCGTGAAGACGAAAATATTCTTCAGTATTCTAGACTCGAATATGTGATTGTGGCGCAATATAGTCCTAGAGTATTCAAGGCACACACGATACGTGACGTACACCTGAAATATTCGAATCGAATATGGTGGAATACGCTCCGTTGATGATCATTCTTGGATTTTCGTTAAAGTATACCACACATCTGTCGTGCCCCTAGAGTATGATGGCGAACCCTTCGTTAAACGAGTTTTGTGAAAGAAGGTAACAGTTGAGGTGCATACCATTCTCTTGGAAGCAAAATTTACGCTATGAATTCAAAACATGTGCAATCTGCGTGTGTATACATTTATCCTTGAATACGTGATCTTGACGGCAAAGGTATAGAATTCTAGAGTATTCATGGCTTGCACAACCGTGACGTTACCTGGAAAATTTTTATCCAATATCAAGGGCATCCAGCGTGCAAATTAAGCCAAAAGCCTTGTAATGCTAGAAGAATTTGATCTGTTCGGATATCTTAGCTAAAAATTGAAGTGTATGGGCATATTGCAGGAGCATTGCTGTGTAGAGGTTCGTGAACCGGAACAATATTACTTTTTGCGTTCCAACGAAGGACACATTTTTAATCGTGTTGTTTTACGAATGTCCCCTAGCCCGTATATGTTTCGCGGGTATCAGTCATGATGCCATGTGATTTGATCCATTCAAATTTCACCTTGGACTGGCTTGCCGACAGGCACAACACCCTTGATCTGATGTGGTTGTGAATCTGTCATGCCTCGACATCGGGTTCGTATCGCAATGCCCGCACGCCTAAATCAAAGCGGTAAAAGATCCCCATATTTTTACGTGCTTTGCAGTTGTGGGTGTTGGTTGCTCGGTAATTTTCTTTGCTGTTTTTTCCAAAGGTAACATAAGTATTGTTGATTTCTTCAAAGTATCACTTGCAAATATGACTAAAGCTACTTATCAGAACATCAGAAAGCTGTGAAGTGGTTTGTTTTGTAGGAAACACACACTGCCAATTCGCCACCGCAATTTCGGGCTATTTTGTAGTTTTGACCCGAAATTGCCTCACACCCACGTTAGATTGCATTGTAATGCAAATGAGAAAAACTAGCCGAGAAAAGGGCTATTAAAAGTCATCTTAAAAACGATTTTGATGATTGTCTTTAAAGTAGTCTTGTTTGGATGCAATTTGTCGCTTATTCTCGAGAACGAACAGCGCTAAAACTGTAAACAGTTTGGGACAGTTTTCAAAATGCACGTCCAATGGTGATCCATGTGTCTGTCCTCTTATTGACAATGAAAATTGGCCAATGAGCGTGCAAGTATCTCTGCAGTTATTGTAAAAATCATTGACTCCTGTTTGGCTCAAATGAACCAGTTGAATAAAACGACCCATTGGGATCACTTGCGATTTAGTACCTCAATGGATAAGTTGCTCCAATCAAAAAATTGCAAGAGGGAGGGGATGATGGGAATAAAGGAGCTTCATCCTACTATTTTGTATTTTATGAAAGACTGGGGACAAGTCAAGGCGAGCCGGTTCCTTTAAAATGACCTACTTGGCTCAAATTACCATAATAAATTGAGTCCCCTGAACTAAACCATTACTCTTTTGCAAGTCCCACTTGGCTCAAAGTAAATCATTTCATTTAATCCGTGCATTTAGAAACTGACTATTGGGAGCACTACATGTACATGTAGGTTAAATTAGGACCTAATGAACTAACAAGGATTGTTTCAATTTTACCTTTCTCTGCTTCGAGAAATTTCTCAACCCTCTTACCTAACTTAATGGGCCACTTCGGAAGATACCAATAATACTCTTTGTTTGTCCCCCCACATTTTGCATAAGCATTGTCTCCAGTTTCTCTTGGGATTCACAATGGTCCCAAGAGAAAACAAAAACAATGCTTATGCAGAATTTGTGAGGACAAACAAAGAGTATTATGGTATTTTCCGAAGTGGCCTATATTCTGAATCTGACATGTACTTATTCTTATAACAAAGCAGTGAAAAAAATTAAATACAATCCCTTTTGAACAATTATACAATTTAAGTGCCACTTTATTTTATTAATCGATGTGTCCATTTATATATATGTACAGTGTGCTCTACTTTAAACATTCTGTGACATCATAAATTATAGACAGTACAATTGAACATAAAATATGATAAAAAAACTAAGTCTAGTCTAAATCTTTGCATTTTGCGATATTCTCCCAAAAAATAGTTTCAGTTCCCTTCAGGATTCGCTCCTCTCAATTGTTGACTGTAATACATTACGTTCTGGAATTTGTCCAAAGATTTAAGTGCACCTGTGGTCAAAAAATCAATCTTATTTTCCCTTGAATTTCAAAACTATGTCAACTAACGTTTTAAGTCTTGATTTAAAAAAGACACCTGTTCATTTTAACTGGAATTTTCCTATTTAATGGTCCGCCATTACTGACTTTAAGTTCTTGAGAGAGCTGGATCGAGGAAAAAAATGACATTAACGGCTCACTAGTTTAAGAATACAATGTGTGTACGCCGAAGACTTAATATGCAGCACAGGAGTTTTGGTCTTTCCTACTTTTAAACTCGCGTTTTCCATATATAATAAAGCTGCATTCACATGCTGAAATTTTAAACTAGTGAGCCTTTGACGTCACTTTTCCCTGGATCCAACCCTCTGAGGTCCAATCGGTAAATTTTAATCCAAAACTTGCACTCAAAGTAAACGGCCTTTGGATAAAAATCAAAGCCTGAAATTTTGCCAGTAGGGTGTTAAGCAAAGACAATTTTAAAATCTGATGGAAAAAAGACATGATTTTTTTAAAGGGGCACTTAAAGCATGTGCTAAATTCATAAGATAAATCTTCCAATCAATGGAATGGTGACAACAACCGTTTCTCTTCCATAATTAAATTTAACTTTGTACTGAACTGTCAAACATTGACTGTGAATTCTTTGAGCTGGAATGAAAGACATTTCAGAATGACTTTCAAAATCAGTACACCATACTTCAAGGGGGTCCGGAAACCAGTTTCTTTCGGGATGGGCCTTGAACCAATCAACCTCAGCAAGCACAAAAGTAAGCTTCTGCCTTTTGCCTCGGCCTTGCTTTACGACCACATCATGGGTAAGGAATCTGCAAACTCTTCCTGGTCTACACTCCCCATTAAACCATTTAGCTAAAACAC
>NC_090894.1:40500944-40505944 GCF_036669925.1 Montipora capricornis
TCGAATGCAATCAGAGTTAAAAACCAGTTAGCTTCAAAGAAAACCCCAAAAAATCGAAAACGACGAGAGAAGCCACAAAAGAGAGCAAGCATGACGTGGCAGATGGACACGAAAACGAGGCCCACAGCCCCTGCAAAAACCTGGAGGGGCGGCCAATTTGCAGTCCACAAAAAATCTCGATTTCTCGCGCCTGCGAAGCCTGCAAAACGAAATTAGGATGCGTTCTCTCGTTCCTCGAGAACGCAATTAAAGCTAAGTTTAACGCAAATTGCAGTCACTCTTCTAGTCTATTTGCAAAGTGTCTGGATAAATTCACTTACAAAAAACGCTTACCTGGCTTCACTTTTACAGACATGCCCCTTTCCTACAATCCCTTAAAAGTGAGGTAACATTAGAAACTTTAGCCCCAGCGATAAATTGGTCGCAAGTGCGTCGTTGTGAGTTAGATATACACAGGTCGATTAATACCGTACGTGACGAGGTCATTGTAGTTTGCTGGCTATGACTGACTTGGAATTCAGTTGTTTTCTCGTGCAGATTCGTCTGCTTGATATTGCAGAGAATGATTATGATAGAACTTGTATGAGAACGTCAATGGCATGATTTGTTTACTGAATATTTACGCAAACGGGTGAATTTTCGGCGGTGACGTGGACATATCACAAATCGTCTTTAATTCATCTTTTGTGACGCCAGACAAGCCAGATTTGTTAAGAATTAACTTCCATTCAGGAAAATTGTCAAGTCTGTGTGACGCAGTCAGTTTATTACCACCAGTGCCCACTTTGACTAGCAGGGCGTAACATCTCGATCTAATATCGCTAATAGGACAGTCACAGCAGGCTCTGACGGCTTGTTATCTCGTGCCCCACATATGTCAACTTCTTTCCAAAAGGTGCACCGTATACTCATGGTTTTGATTTTCCAAGAGACTAAATAGTGAAATCCAGACTTTCGCTACTCTGCCTTTCAAAAGCACTCAAATGGACTCAAATGAAACAAATTCGCTTACAGACTGAATAGATTTAATTAGTATAATTAATAGATCGCAGATAGTTTCTTTTTTCGCAAATAAACAAAGCAGCCGGCAAGGTGTCCACTTTCTTTTGAAAGTGCTGGCCATTTATTTCTTCCCCGATGCACTTTGTTGATTTAGGACAGATTAAAGTCCACATTACATTCGGGTTCTACACAAAAAGGAACTGGCATAGCGCGTTAGCGGGCTAGACTCTGGATCGGGCGGTCCTGGGGCCCGTTTCTCGAAAGTCCCGAGACTTTACGGGCCATTTTCGGATGTCACAATCCCTTTGTATCTCAAGAACGGAGAGGACTTAAGTCGTCAAACTTCACAGTCATTTTTCTTTTTGTTACGTTTAAAGAGACCGATAAGTTCTTTTTTCTTCAGAAAATATTAAAGCCCAAACAGGTGGGTTATAGTACTACTGCATGGAACTACAAAGCTTGCTTATATCCTGATTTAATTAGCGCTTCATTACTACGGGCCACAGACGTGATACGTTGAACGAGTTGAACAAAGGAGATAAACTTAACGTTGCAGTTTGGACGAAAAAGATGCAATTTGGCATTGTGATTTACCAGCAAGAGATGTGTTGTTAGGTAAATAAAGAGTTTTCGCAGCGGCTCTATTGTCTGTAATTTTCAAGACTTCTTTCAAGAAATTTATAACCGCTGTTGGACCACTATCTGATCGGTCCTAAAACAATCACATAAAAATTTCTTATTAACGGCAAGTCTTTTCGGTGACAATTAACTTCAGAGTCTCTTTTAACCATAACTTGGAAGGAAAAAAGATAATCGAAATTAAATGGCTGATTTTTGCAGACACGCTTTGTTGAAACTTCAACCGGAAGTGGCCTGGTTAGCCATCTTCTCGTAAGTTTTTTTCTTAGTAAAAAGCCTCAACCTTAGTAATTTTTTCCTGGTATTACTAAACTAAGGGCTGAACTTTGCAGGGATACTAAGACCTCAAGATATAAAACATGGGCATGGAAAATATTTGGTCTGAAAAACAGGCCATTTCCGGTTGCTTCCCATATGCTTCAAATATGACCAAGTTGTGATAACAGCCACAGGCTAGCGAAAAATTTCCATGAGCTAATGTTCTCACCCATAAAAGCCTAAGGATAGGGCTTTACAAAGATGGTTTTGTTTTTGCCTGAAATTAATTTCATGTTGCTAAAAAAGAGATTTAAAAGTGGCCAAAATTGCACTGAAAATCAGCCTCTGGGGACCCCTGAGGGGCTGATATCCAGAACTCGGCTAAAAAAAAGTCGTTGAAGCTGAAACTTTGGCATATTACATAAGTCGACATAAGTACTTTGTGTACCAATTTTAAGCGAAATCGGCCGACCTTCATTTCCAAGTCTGCCCCGGTCTCTCAGGCAGAAGCTCTTAAGTTTCATTATGACATCACTCAGCTCGTCAGAATATTTGTGTTATAGTATGACAATGCAGCCCAGTTGTCATATTCTTTTTGGACTATGGGAAACCACATCAATATTGACAAGTACAATACATGGGCAAGCCTCGCTGCTTTTTCATGACAAATTTCGCCAATAGTTTTATGCTTCATGTTTCATTATGGCATCAGCTCATCAGAATTTATGTGTTTTATCATGAGAATTCACCCCAGTAATGAGACTGTGAACACACTATCAGAAACATTTGGCTGTTGATTTATTATTCGGTGCAAGATAGTTGTTGATTAACAAGTCAGATATTAAATCCCTGTTCCGTGCAAATTACCTGCATGCAAAATTGGTGAAATGTCTTTGGTGAGAAAAGCCACATTGAAAACGTTTGTCTGAAGTATTTGGAAACCGATAGAAATAGCATTGTTAGCTTCAGCCTTTTAGCTGTTGATTGCGAGGTGTGGGTGATCATCTGTTTATCAGTCCGAGTAACAGAACATGTAAAAGCTAATACCTTGATGGTACATTTTCGAATGCGGTAATTATTCCCGTGGAGCTCACAAGTCTCTTTTATATAAAAGCAGGACAAATTTCAGCACTTAATTCAGTCCGATTTGACGACGCAGAGAGCCCGTTTTCCTGCAAGACAGCTCAACAGCAGAACTATTAAAAGTGCAGTGTTGGCTTATTTAAGCCCTGTATTTTTGCGAAAGTGCAGCATTTTACGTACCAAATGTGTTTGTAAAGTCCAGGAGGATAGCTTTGAGAAAGCGTGGAAAAACGTTTGTCGAACTAGAGATGCCTGTGACAGCGCACTGAAACGTTTGTTCGCTTGTTCGTAATTTCCATGGTTTTCAGCACTTGTTGGATGTAAGAAATCCACCAGATCTCACTTAACAAATTCTGTTTTCTCAATTTGTCAGGAATGAAGAATGTAGCATTCTTTTTCAGTTCCATTACTACTCAACGCCTAAAGAAACAAAGAGGCAAACAAAAACCAAACGAAGAACACGAAGATAGCGACGAGGCTGAAGAGTGTGCAGAAGTGAGTCAACTTGCGGGTTCATCGAGCCACGAGTGGTTAGCAAATCACGCGATCATCATAAACGAAAAGATGTGCCCCAGCGTTAGCTATTGGATCGCGTTGACCACGCCCAATGGTGCTCCAACCAGTCCGCTTGCTATTAACCGTGCCTTGCTGGAGTGCAGAGTGGACGTATTTACAAATCAGGTACGGAAAAAAAAAAGCATGAACATTCCTATTAGGAGTCTTACAACACTCATAAGCTACATTAAAAGGGTCAACTTTAAAACTTTAAACTTCTAAAAGCAGGGTGAATGGGAAACCGAGCGAAGATGGCGGTTGTGTGTCTCCTTGCTCCCGTCTGACAAAGCTAATTCGTTTAAAATTAATCACTTTTTTGAGTATTTCTTTAGTTCTAACTGCTATCTATATGCATTATTATGTCTAAGAAAAAAAATAATCAGCGAAAACCAAGTTCACCGTCTGCAGAAGCCGGAGAATATGATGATCTGCCAGAGACCATTTCTTCGAGTGTTCTTCAAGATCTTCTGGAAGCTCAAGAATGTTTGTTTAAATCATTTATGGAATCGGTTGTGTCCAATTTAACCTCGCGTATTGATAATCTAGTAAAAGCCTTTGCGGGACTAAAATCCAGTCTGGAGTTCAGCCAAAAAGATATTGCGAGCCATGACGAAAAACTCTCAGCCATCGGCGCCGAGTTAAAGAACACAGCCAGCGACGTCGCCAATCTTCAAACAGCAGTAAACATGCATCTACAAAAGACAGTTTACCTTGAAAACCAAAGTAGGAGGAACAATCTTTGCTTTGAAGGCTTATTAGAAGATACTGGCGAAACCTGGGAAACAACGGAAGAAAAAGTAAAGAAAGTTCTTGTTGACAAATTAAATATCGAGCCTGTTCCTGAAATCGAGCGTGCCCATCGCACTGGTCGGCCTACAAGACATGATGGTACTCCAAAACCAAGAACAGTTGTCTGTAAGTTTACCAGTTATAAGGCAAAGGAATCGATTCTTAAGGCAGCAAGAAGAATGAAACCCGAAGGAATCCACATCCTTGAAGATCTGGCCGAAGAGACCATGGAAAAGAGAAGAGCCCAGCTACCGCAGCTGAGACAAGCAAAAGCCCAATAAAAGACAGACCAAATGGATTGAGTACTATGGCTTCATATTCTTCGATCTCTGGTTAAATGTTTTACTGACTCATTAATCACAATAATATAATGAAGTAACAGTGTAACATCTAAGCAAAAACAAAAATCCCCTTGTGGCATATGCCATAAATGGGTCAACAATAACCATCGAGCACTTCAATGTGGTAATTGTCATCTTTGGATCCATTATAGATGCAATGGTCTAACCTTTGATGAATACCAACGCCTGCAATTGAATATGGAGGTATGGTTCTGTAAAACATGTATTACTGACATTTTTCCTTTTACATCTCTAGATGAATTTGAATTTGACACTCTTCTGCACTCTGAAAGACCTTCAGACATTGAACTATTACCCCCCTTGATATAATGT
>NC_090894.1:40510944-40513444 GCF_036669925.1 Montipora capricornis
CTTGACCCATGTTACGGAGAAGCTGTGTTTTCTCAGCAGCTTTGAATTGAGGAACTTGTTCACAAGTTGATACAGGGCCTGGACATCTGAAATTGCATTATGGGCTTCATAGCTGCAGTGTAGAAGGTCTCTCGCTAAATTCTCTTGACTGTATGATTTGCGCTGAGGCAAGAGCTCTTTGAAGGCTGGTAAAGTGTCGGAAAATCCAGAAACAATGGCTGAAAATTCTTTATCTACCCCAGTGGACTCCAGCGCTTTTAAGAGATGCTTCCCATCAAAAGGTTTACAATTGTGAGCTATCAACAGACATGGTGCCTTGGGCCTTAGCCATGATATCATCTGAGATAATCCCTCAGCCAGTGGAACTGCTCGGACTGGACGAGAATTATAAAAGAGAATTCCATGGTGAAAGGTGAGCTTATTCACTGATGAAGCACTGGGTGATATAGGTCTGGTTGGAAGGATGTAAACCTCAAATGCATCTGCCCCATCAGTTGCTGCAATTTGCAGAATTTCGGTATCATTACCTGTCAAAAATGAGGAACTTCATTATATTTTTCATTGTAATAATAACAGTGAGCCTGCTCACTAGTTAAATAACACAAACTACATGTTAATGTAGTCTTAGCTTTGTGTTGGTGCCTATGGGATTCAAACCTTGCTCTTTCTTAGCACTACAGTGCTCTACCAACTGAGGTACAGTATGAAGACCCATACATTGGGAGTAGGCCAATTTAGTGAGTTCATGAAAGGAATCAAACATGAAATGAATATGATGCGAACTGTGGAAATACCAATGAAATGCATATGTGCTGCTAGCGCTAATGCAGTGGCCATGGGTTTGAATCCCATTTAAGTGCTAAAAATAGTTTCTTAGGCTTAATTTGCAATTGCTTAAATTGCAATCATAACTACAGTGGTCACATATTAATTTCATTTGTATCTCTGCAGTTCACATCATATTCATTCTATATTACATTATATATATAACAATCATTGTCTTGAAATGAATCAGTGATATTACCTCCGGATGATGTCTCCAGATCAAACACTATCTTAATGTAATCTTGTTCGGGCACCATACTGGACACACAGGGTTTGGGGGGTGATGGAATCTCAACTGCTTCTGTTTCTGGCAAATATCCCATGCCACTCTGATACTGAGAACCTTCCCTGGTTTCTGCCTGCTTTGTTTTTGACAACCTGTGGATTGTCAATGATTTTATTATTTTTAAAATTCTACATTTACATGAAAAATTCATTAATTCTTATTTACAGAGAACATTCATCATCAGAACACACTTTCCAGATCAGATACTGTAGTTCAACCGTAACATCAATCTTTCAGCTTTGCCCTAAATCATTAGTTTCAATGCCATATGTTTTTATTTACCTCTTCTCTTTGTGCCCTCTTCTTTGTATTTTGAATTTCTTTGTTTGCTGCCTTGCTCTTTGAAGTGACATTTTAGCATCCATTCTTTTCGAGTGTTTAAGCCCATGTGTTCCAGGAGAAAGGTGAATTTCCTGAAGGGCCTGTGTATAAAAAGAAGAATGCCCTATTGCTACTTGCCTGCTGTACCATGTCTGCCTTTTCTAAGTAGGTTAAATGCTGCCAAAAGTGCCAGTACAATACAAATTAAATCTTTTTAACCAGACACTTAAAAATGTAAAATATTTATTCATTGATTTGGTATATGATAACTAATTTTATCACTTTTTACAAGTCGGTTATCACAATAAGACAAAAAGTAGACACATGGGTACTGAGTAACATCAATGTTAAAATAGATTGCAAAAGTCAAATTTTGAAAAAAAGAATTAGGAAACCAGAAATTTCTAAATTAAACCTTGGTGAATCATACTTGTCCACAGCACTTACCTGAGTCACATATGCATGGCCAATGTTTTTTTGGCTCACTGCACAGGCCACGCGATAGTCATTGCTCTCACTGCCACCATAATGCCTGACCTTTGAGGCTTTGCTGCCGATCGTATTATTCAGTGCTTCATTGGCTTGGCTGGATCCAAGTGGAGCTAGCTTTTCTGCATTCTGACAGTAAACCTCTATGATTTCTTGCAGGTCCTTCATCAAATCGTCCCCCTCGAGGTCTTTACCATGTGGTAAAGTGCTGTGATGGTAATTGACTGGGTCTTGGAGATATTTACACCAAGAGGTGGAGCAAGTGGAATGATCCCCAAATGCGTGTGGAATTATTGCTTTTAGGCTTTTTCTGATCCCATCAGAGTCATTTTTGTTTTGTGTTATGGCGTAGCTGAAGCATTTTTGTAAATAATCAATCACTTTACCAGACAAATTTTTATGTGTTTTCTGTAGATTGTACATTGAGCTTCCAAAAGCTCTCTTTGCATGAACAATGTCTGACCATTTGTCCACATTGTGATTCACACTTATATATATAATGTAATATAGAATGAATATGATGTGAACTGCAGAGATACAAATGAAATTAATATGTGACCACTGTAGTTATGATTGCAA
>NC_090894.1:40520944-40533444 GCF_036669925.1 Montipora capricornis
CAACAGATTACCATTTTGTTCCCAAGTAGTATCAAAGCACGTTCCGATTTCATCAAAAGGAACACAGAAAAGAGGAACAATCTGTTCTCGCTTTTCAAGAGGGGACCGTTCCAGAATCAAGAAAAGAAACAGCTCTGAAAAACAAAATGTGCCCAAAAGCATCGTTAGTTAAAAAGAAACATGCCAAAAAGCGACTAAAAGAACACTTTGCAGAACACAATCAAATGCCGAAATTTTGCTGGACGAAATGAAACACTCACTTGGAAAAAGGAAACAAAATTGAAACTTGGGAAATGTGATAGATAGATAGCTTTTGCTTGAAATTGCCGCTGTCCCTGCGACACGTACATCAACGCATAAGTGAACACCGTTATTCAGCCATCGGGAAACACCTTGAAAGACAGCATGGCAACAACAGAACAAAGACTGACCACCTTTTCAAAGTTCTGAGAAAATGTAACAGCAAGTTTGATTGCTTAGTCTACGAGATGTTGTATATGAAGGACATCAAGCCTTCTCTAACTCACAAGCCGAATCCATCAGTGCCAAACCGTTTACATGACAACCACTAGGAAGGGTTACGTTTTTGCAAACGTGACACTTTCGTACATTTTTTCCCCTTATTGTGTTTCTTACCTTGGGAATTATACCCATAAGACTCTCATTGTTTAAATGTGTTTTAAAAATCTTTTAGCGTCTAAATGCTTAATCGCTTCCGATTATCCTTCAAAATATTGTTCTTTTATCCTTTTCTTGAACATAGATTGGGATAACAACTTTGTATCATTCTCAACAGTATTACAAATGGAGGGGCCTATGAACTGAATGTTAAATTTACCAGAGTTAGTTCTTACATAAGGAAGATGGTAAGACTGTTTTGCTGCAAATCTAATATTATTGTAAGTATGGACACCAGTTTAATTAAATTTAATTTATAGGTTCTTAATTATTGTATCTTGTAACTTAAGATGTATTTTAGGGTTTACGAAATTTGTTTTTTTTCTTAGGAGACCAGATTCACTAGAGGGGACTTTTCCTCTTAGCTGCATATTACCGACATGTTAATAACATTGTCATCACCATCAATCATCATCATCATCCTCATCATCATCATTCGTTAGATTTGCTTTCAATTGAATGTGGTGAAACTAAAGCAAATGCTCTGGCAAATCGTGGCAGATGCAAACAACGTGATAACCCAATCAGAATTCGAAGCAATTATTTTTAGCCGGGGCGGAAAATTGCGTGCAGGCAAGTCACGATTGGTTTTCATTTTGCTTGTCATTGGTTGAGAAAGTGGAGCGAGTTTTGTCAACCAATCACAGAGCGACGTAATGGAAAACCAAAGCGAACGAAAAAAAAAACAACAACAAAAAAAAACCAACGAGAATTACTTGTGACACTCAATTGAAACGCAAACGTAAATTTGAGCAACACAACATCTCATAACAAGAAGACTTTTTGTGCCATTATTGGTCGCAAGAGTCAGTTGGAAAAGAACTCTTACCTGCCACATATTTCTCTTGCAACTTATGCAATTTGACTTGTGCTTTGGTAACCACACCAAATCCCACTTGTCCAGCTCCTCTCAGAGCCCAGAAAAGCTGCTCGTGCTCATGCAAAGATGCCACAATCCGTTGACCAGTGACAGTAACCATCTCCATTTGAAGACAGTTGTCTACCGCTAACCCCTGGGTCCTGCTTAGAAACCCAAACCCTCCACCAAGAGTGAGTCCAACGACACCCACAGTCGTGCAGGAGCCATTCACTGCAGCCAGGCCTTGAGGGCATGTGACATCACCAAGATCCTTCACGGTCACGCCTGCTTCGACCCAGGCTGTCTCTGTGTGGCGGTCGATGTTGATACACTTCATTGCCAACATGTCGAGAACAAGCCCATTGCGAATGATAGCTAGACCTGCAAAATACGGCAACTCTAAGTCTTTGAACACTTTCTTTAAACATCTTAAATTGATCCCCAACAAGCCTGATGAATGTCAGTTTGGGCTTTAAGACCACGAGGAACCCCTGTATGCAAAGCTTCTACTGTGGAAATGATTCATCAACTGGGCTTCACTCTAAAAGAGAGGCTTATAAAAGCACTCAGAAATACCCTTATGGCTAACTAAACCAAACTCAAAACAGATGGTTAGTTAATTTTGTCGCCCCTTGATTTTTTGTTTGTGGGATTGACTGTTTTCCTTGAGCGTGCTGTGGCCAGATTCATACCAGTTTTTCCGTTTCTGAATCTAACTTTAGCATAACTCTAGCTGTGCTTTGATCTCAACTTCACCAGAGTTCTTGGGGTCAATCATTCGTTATAGCGGACCTCAGCGCGCCAAAGACGCGCGCGCGGAGCACCATGGTTAAGAAGATATGGTAACCCATAGATGCAAAAAATTTTGGTTTTGAGCTATGACGTCATCATGCGACTGTCCGCCCTGTGACCGGTATCACGTGACCATATTGTGGGTTCAAGTTTAGAGCTCATCAAGGTGGCCCTGCTCTAGCTAGTTTACAGCATACATCTTTTATATTATGGTCAATTGACACCTGTCAAAACAAGGTATGCACTGACCAGTATCACATAACCATATCGCGGGCTCAAGTTTAGAGCTCGTCGAGGTCAGCTGTTTCTTTAAATTGACCGCTCACCAGGTACTGGTTTTCGATTGGATCGCAGACTCAAGCTAGGTTAACTTCTTGTAATCCGGACACCTAGACATAAACGAGGCTTAATTTTTCGCGCACTTTCTGTGGCTCGACGCTTCTACACGGTCATACTACGTCAACTAAAGCTCTTAACAGTCGATGCTGACGTGTGCTTAGATGTAATCGCAATGGCCCGAGCGCAATTAAGGATTAATTTCATGGGTATTTTCAGAGTTTTCACAAAATTTGGGAGGAGAGCAATTTGGAAAACTTTGAAAATACAAGTAAAATTAATAAACAATCAGGATCAAGTAATATACCCTCCGTCTCAGCCAATCAGCAATCAGTAATTTTGCCCAAGATGTGATAAAGGTGAAAAACGTTTTGGAAAATAATTTTTTCCTGCATTTTTTGCCTGTTTCAATCCATTTTTGACATATATACAGATGTGACCAAGACCACACTGGTGGCTACGCAGTTATTCAAGTCAAGCATCGGAGGGATGTAATCTTAAAGGTGAGTGTTTATTTTTAATGTTTAGAGCTGCTTTTTGCCGTGTATTACAATTTTTGGCATATCTTATTTTGAATGTGATAAGGTTGCATGATGCCTGGACGACCTATGACAGAAGAGCAGAAACGAAAGAAGAGAGAAAGAGAACGAGAACGACAAAACAGTATACCAGTAATAGCTCAAACTTGCAATTGGTGGAAGATGTTACTCCACAAATTCTTTTCTTGGACACTAAACCGTTTGTTATTTTTACGGATGCATTACTTCAAATGGATGACTATTTGTAAAAGTAGTTTAATCGTTTTTTTCCTTTGTTCAGGAATGAAACTCGAATTTTTATTCTCAACTGGATAACAATCATCTGCACTCCCTTTGGACATAAAGAAATAGTTGATTCGTTTGTTTGTTTTGCTCTAAAATGCGATCGAACAAGTGTTTTTTTACTCCGTTTGCCTAACTGTTTTTCGATGTGCCTCGACAGTGGCAAAAAAATTTTGCCTTTATGTTAAAAACACGTAATCGCAATTAGTTCTCGTAAACCTACCGAGAAATATCACTAGCTTGTGTTTTCAGAAATTTGTTTAAAGCACGTACAGGTAATTGTTGGAGATCATGTTTAAAGTTTTTCCTTTCTTGGTTGCCGTAATTTGCCGAGATTCTGCTTCCAAGCTAAGCCGGCGTGTTTCAATCAAATACATCAAAATGTGAATGATCTCATTCTCAGAGATAAATTGGATTAAAGTACATCATTTTTTTGTTTTTGAACTGGCAAAGTTTCTAATGATCTGTCACATCATAAGCTACAATGAGCGACAAAAGTGTTGCAACACTTGGCAGTAAAATTCGATTTTCTGCGTCTTGGATACATTTCACCCCCCCCCCCCCCCCGGCCCCCGTTTCCCCTTTTTCGGAGAGAAATAAGGTGGAGATGACCAACACCCTAAAATTGGCGATGTCACGCACTAATGTCACGCAAGATTTCACTTCCAAAAAAAGTGATAATTTCTTTAAATTTTTGTACTGATGACTTAGGCCCAGTTCAGACGTCGTGCTTCTGCCGTGCCGAACTAAACTCAGGAATTAAGTTCGACAAAAGCACGGCAGAAGCACGGCGTCTAAATCAAACTTTTGAATTAAGTTCGGCAAAGCAATTAAGTTCGACATCCTCTGTCGTGCTACACGACTCTGGCACGGCAGCGATTCAAACGTCGTGCCTCTGCCGTGCCAAACAAAATTCATAAATTATATTAATGTATTTTGGCAGAATTTTGTTCGCGCGAGGAGTTACGAGGAGACCACGAGGAGAATTGAGTGTTAAAGTAACAACATGGCGGCTTGGCGAAGAAGTGTTCATGTGAACGAAATTTCATCCGCCGAAGAGCAAGCTGGTGATAAATCATGGAACGAAGACGAACCCTTTGATGAAAACATTCCATTAGCTGGCTATGAATGTGGAAGGGAAATTGGCGAAGAAGCAGCTAGCGACGCTGAATCTGAAATCAGCAAGTCTACGAATTCCGGGAGCAATCGGGCAAAGAAGAAGAAAGTTGGAAGAAAATCGAGTTGGAAGGAAGACGACATTACAGATATGGTGGATATTGTTTGTAATAGCGATTATTACAAACAAAGAATTATCTTCACGAATTCAAAAAACTCAAGAAACAATGAGGTATATAGCAAGTTGCTCAAAGATATGCAGGAACGGTTCGAAGCACGTGGTCATGAGGTTCGGTTCACTGTGGAGCAAGTGAGAAACAAGTTAAAAAAGCTGATAAGCGAATGCAAAAAAGTGGCTCTCACCGTGAAAACCGCGACAGGTGTTAATCGCTTCCAAGAAGAAAAGAATTATGGGCCATGGTTCCCCATGCTGTTTGCTCTCGTGAAAAGTCGAGATTCCTGTCAGCCTGAAAGAGCAGTTGAACCAACTGATGGGAGCAGTGAAAATGTAAATGAAGAATCAAGGGCAAGTCCAGCAAGTGTACAGGACAGCGATGAGAGTACAGGTAACGGATCGTCAGATCGTAGGAAGCTTTTTGTACCAGTCAAAAACCGAGGGAAAAAAAGGAAAGAAGTTGCCTCAAGTGCTGTTGAATGCATGGAGAAGTTGTTAGAAAGAGACCCAACCAAAGATCTCCTTGAGTTTTATCGCGAAGAGAACGAGAAGGCTAGAAGACACAAGCTTCAACTCATGCAAATGATTATGTCATCACAGCCACCAGCCCAATCTGTTCAGTGTTCTACTCAAGGAAGCTACCAGCCGTATGGTTACATGTCTGTCCCACCCCAGCATGCTTATGGATATATGGAAAGTGGAGGTATGCATCAGGTGCAAGGTGGAACTGCATCAAGTGTGGCGAACAATAATTCCCAAACTTTCTTCGACCTCTGACTTTCAATTAATGACTGGATCTTTTTCCACAATATTTGTTGTGTTGTGAGTAGGAAATATTTCTAAATTTAAATTTGTTGTTTAAATCTTCAGGTGTTCAGAAACATGGGAAGCTATTCCAGAAGTAATAATTGGGAAATTTCCATGCTTATATTTTTGTGTTTTTAAAGTTCATTATTCTACTTTCGTGTAGCAAAAATTCATCAGCTTGAATGGATAAAAATAATTATTGATTATTTATGAAGGGATCCTGTAGTTCTGAATGCAGATCTATTGTCTATTTTCCAATTGCCAATAATTCACTCGGATTGCCCCCAAATTTTGCCTAAACCATTTTTGTGAAATGCTCTTGGGAATATGCAGACCTCCCAAGAGCATTTGGCAAAAAAAGTTTATGCAAATTTGTGGGCAAACAGAGTGAATTATGGGCAACTTGAAATTTTCATTGTGATTTTGGCCACTTTGCTTCTGAGCTACTCTTCCTCTTTTTATATTTGCAATTATTTAATATATGCATTTTACAGATATGGACACAACCTGCGAAGGATCTATATGTTACATAGGTTTGAAAATTGAGCAATCCTCTCCCATCGTACCAGGATAGCACGTGATTTCACAGGGAAGTTGAGTTAAGATATCCATTAACAGTGATGTCATGTTACCAGTAACCAAACAATTTATTGCTTGTATTAGAGAAATCATGTTCATATACCAAGCTGACAACATAATCATCATGAAGGATTTAAATACTATAATTATAATTTTTAAGTTATCATGTTTTTTGAAAAATAAAAACATCTTGCTACAGAGATAGTACAAACTTATTTCATTTTTTTTTTCATGTAACTTCAGTAAGAACATAAGTAAGTAAGAACATACTTCAGTAGAACAAAAGTCTCTGCTTAATGTTCCACCTGAAAGGTGATGGGAACTACACTTTTTCTGTGACAAAAACAACACCAGGTTCTTTATCAGTCATATTCAAATTCAACTTTGTAGTGATGCCTAGAGGACACAAACAAAAGAAATTGAACCAGAATGTTCATGCATTCATTCATTTTGTTTATGTCTTCTAGGCGCCTAGGCCTCGCTTCCAAGTTGAATTTTATCATATCAAAGGAATCCTTTTGAAGAACACGTCCCTTTACAAAGGAGCCCTTTTGGCTTCTGTGGTACACTTGAAATTTCAACTTAACCCTTTCACTCCCAAGATGTAAAATAATGTTAATTCTCTTTACTGGGTGCTATACATTTCTTTTAATGTCAGTTTTGAGAATTTGGCAATTGAGGCAGTATCTCCCAGGGGATGGGGATGGGGATAGACTTCTCTATTCTCATCACCTCTCTGCTAGAAAACATACTGATCTTGTAAGGGAAAGTACATATCAGTCACTGGAGTGCAAGGGTTAAATATAAATCAAGTCTTCAGAATACACCTTGTCCTTGTTTTTCTCTCCACAACTTCTGTGTGAGCACAGTTCTTATCCTGCTTGCCTGTCGACAGTTATCCCTTATTGGGCGACAGTTGGTCATGTTCAAGAGACGCCTTATAACATCCCTGGGCCTTCTCTGGTTTGTTGCTGGGTCAATAGTGGCATCCAGTTGTCTGCTCAAAGTATCCCCCCGTTCAATACAGATGTTATGCAACAATACATGCAAGTGTATCGTCTCGAACTTCTTCTTGGGTGCTCTCACACTTCCTAAGAAGCACTCGCCACCTACCTTTGAGCCCACCATAGGCATCCTCAATGATCATTCTTGCTCTGCTGAGTCTATAATTAAAATATTGTTGTGGGGGGGTCAACACAGCACTCGTATTAGGTTTCATGAGCCAGCTTTGAAAAGGGAAAGCAGAATCACCCAAAATTAGAGGAGGGACACTAACACCTTCAATGTCTTTACCTATATCAGGTATTACTTGCCCAGCTGTTATTTTACTCCAAAGGTTGGTTGATTGCAAAATGATTGAATCATGTGAATTTCCCGGGAATCCACAGCTCGCCCAAATAAATCTACGCTTTGCATCTACCAAGGCAATTAGGATGATTGAGTAAAAGTTCTTATAGTTGTGGTATTCTTTGTTTGCCTGTAATCCACGTGCAGGGCATTTTAATGGGATATGACATCCATCAATGGCAGCCCAGCTGCATGGGAATTGCCACACTTCCTCCATATCCAAAATTTTGTCCCGGAATTCCAGTTCGTTCCTCGGAAAGTATTGGGAAACTTGTTCATTCCACAGATTGTTGATAATTGCCTTTGTAACGTCACTTACTATCCCGCAAACTGTTGAGACTCCAAGGCCGGTCATTTCAGCTATTGTGTAGAAGTAATCTCCTCTGGCTAAACGGTAAAGGCACACTGCCAGCCTAAATGCTGGTGGAATCGGATCTTCTGCGACAGTGTCGCATTGCAAGTCGTGTTCAATGCGGCCAAGAATAAACCTGAAGGTTGCCTTGGACACACGGAATGTCTTCTTGAACCTGGCATCACTGTACGTATTCCACAAATGTTCAAACCATCCGTAATTGTGTCGTGGTAGTCGTCGACAGGATCGAACAGCAATGGAGTTTTCGGAAGAAAGCAGGAGTGTAGTTAGGAAGCAAATTCGCAATAATAGCATTCGCCTTGCTTGCAAAATGTGAAGTATTTTCTGCATGCTTTCTCTCTGTCTTCTTCTCGAGTCTTGCAATAATTTTATCAGCAGGAGTCTTCGCTGCGGCGCCATTGTTTTTGTTTCGTCACCGCTGACTAATTGTTGCGTGGCTTTAGTAACTCCTGAATTTGGTACGATTATGGCACGACGTCTGAATCAAAGTCGTGTTTCTGCCGTGCTACAGTCGAACCTAATTGGAATTAAGTTCGGCACGGCAGAAGCACGACGTCTGAACTGGGCCTAGGCTTGCCATAATTTTCCCATGAGAAGAACCCAAATCCCAGAATAAGGCAATGGCAGGAATTTTAATTAAGTACTACACCGGTTATTGTAAAAGAAACAAGTTTACTGTTTCAGACAATGAGCGACAAAAGTGTTGAGACACTTGGCAGTAAAATTCGATTTTCTGCGTCTTGCATACATTTCCCCCCTTTCCCCCAAAACAATGTTGATTTTTCTATTTCTTCGACTGCACAGACCACAGCGCCTACACAACATTGAATTGGGGGACCGGGGGTATCAGAGACGCTAGATGCAAATAAAATAGAACAAATGCTCAAGTATCGAAAAGCGTCTTTTCCTAAGAGTGTCTCAACTACTTTTGTCGCTCATTGTAGTACGTCTGTAATTTCTAATTTTAGCGTGATTCTTATTCGCTGGCTTTTGGTAGTTGACTCTGAAATGGTTTTTTCTCCTTTTTTGTTCGCTTGCTGAGGATTTGGTAGTTTTCTTTTAAAACTCATGCAATTCAAGAAATATTGCCTAACCGGTGAATTCCACAGTAAATTTCATTTGAAAAACCGATATCGCACTCATCGCTTCGTGATTCACGCGATATCGGTTTTTCGCGTGAAATTTACTGTGGAATTCACCGTGAATTAGGCAGTGGATTTTTCTATAGAAGAAGGCCAAGAAAATGATCTAATTATAAAACCTTTTATTTTCATTAACCCTTCAGCCAGCAAGCGGAATAAATAACCCGGGACCACCGCTTTCAGGCTTGGCTAAATTTGTATATTATTACTTTTAACGCATAAGATGATGAAAGTTAATTTGCAAGACCAACAAAGTTGTTCGCAGTACCTTTGGGGTCATGTCCTCCACCAAGCACTGATACTTTAAGCTGATTGGCAGTGGCGAATTGGAGCACGCGACATACTTCATCCACGGTCTTGGGCCTGACGAAGGCTCTGGGCTTGTTGGATTGATTTTCATTGAACAATCTTCTCATGGACTTTTCATACTCGTCCTGTCCTTCTACAGCAAATGACAATTCCGGTGATTCTTTGCACAAGTCCTCCATGACATGATCATCGTTTTCCTTAGGGTCATTCATAATTTACAGAACGCCGCCTCCTGCAAAGAAAACTCTTTTTAATGACATATTGTGGAAGTTTTTGAACTACGAACACGTTCAGCCATGTAATCCTGAATTACCACAGAATCAGGCTTAAAATTATATGATTCAAGAGTAAACTTTCACTCAAACAGAGCGCGATCACGATATCAATTTTCTGAGAAAATGAATGGACTTAAACTTCAGTTTGTTTTCAAATGTTACCATCTCGATCAATCCTTAGGCATCCGCGGACCTTTCCTTTCCTAGAAATCAAGTTCATTTCAGGCTTAACTGTGTACTCGGTGGGAGGATAAGAATCTTTTTTTAGTATTGAAGTCATTGCATTTAACGTGGGCTGCGATTCTCAGAAAAAGGAACTAGGAGGGCATGGTGGACATCACAAAACAATGGATACACACCCTGCACTGGTTGATAGCGAGGATGTTGAGGAGAGGGTCAAGGTGAAGATTCCTATAAAAACGGGAAATAATAACATTTAATGCATTAGTTTTAGTCACAAAATCTCCACGCTTGCTCAAAGAAGGATGAATTATGTCACTCCTATTCCAGAGCAAAAACGTGGGCAGGATTGGGCGAAATGTTTCACTATTTGAAAATATCTGTCTTCGAGACTTTATTTTCTTTAACAAAATTCGGGCAAATACACGTAAAGTAATCTTCATACCTAGCATGTAATGCTGCGGGTTTGGTTTTAATTGTCTACCCGGCGCGAGGACAATAATCCTTATTGTTATATAGCTGGAGTTTTTCCCACTACAGCGCGCCCATTCATTGGCTAGTTCATGGTCACATGGCATTTAACAATGAAACTGTTTACCGCAAATGCCATGAATGGGCAACATTGCGAAAACTATGACGTCAAACGGGGAACAGTTCACTCTTACCCGCAAAATGTTGACCGCTGTTGCACGTGATCAGAGCGTGCAGTTGAAGGTGGCCTGATGTTGTCGCTGGAATCTTCCCGCTTCTTACAAAATGTTTGACCCATTTGTTTCGAATCTCAATGTTTCCCTCGGCTGCGCCTCGGGGAAACATTGAGATTCTCGGGAAACAAAATGAACTGTTTCCCTCGGGACCAGTCATTAAGTGTTTATTATATTGCAGTCCGTGATTAATTCAAACTGCACCGTTGCAGTGAAATTCTACGAAAAAGCGGAAGTAAAAAGGTTGGGATGGTGACCATGGAAAACTACACGCATGGCTTGGAAACAAGATGTCGAGCTGAGCGGAGGGAGAACAACAACAACAACAACAACAACAACAAAATAGTTTATTTGCACCACAAGTAAACAGAGATACATGAAATAAGTAATAGGTACAATGCCCCCTAGAAAATAACTAAAAAGCTAATTTAGCTAGGAGACAATAAATAATTTTATGTCTAACGGTAAAAAGTCGATTCAGGGAGACACAAATATAATGATAAAAGACAGGCAAACACAAAGAGAACAACAACAACAACAAAAAAAAACAATGTCACTTCAAATGGACTGGAGTAAAGACGAAGCATAAATAATATATAGATTTGCAGCCAAGCCTAAAAGCGGAGCTCACTGGTTATATATTCTTACTGCCTGTAGGGTTAGTGAAAATAAAAGGTTTTCGAATTGTCCGCATTTTGGTGTTTCCGGTTTCTTCCATATAATAATTCATTGCCCAACTAGTGAATTCCACGGTAAATTTCACCCGAAAAACCGATATCGCATGAATGGTGAAGCGATGAGTGCGATATCGGTTTTTCGAGTGAAATTTACTTAGCACTAATCGTGGATTAATTCCCTTTAACCCAGGAATAACATTTATCCTTAGATTAGTTTGTGTTCCTGAAAGTACGATTAGTGCTATCCAAGGGATAGACTAAGGGTTAAATTTAACACACCAAGGGAGGTGGATTAACTCACTAACCTTCGGATTAAAATTTTTCAAAACAACAAAATGGCGGACTTATTGTTTGATCTTTTGGCGGTTCCGCGTCAAGAAAAGAAGTATAGGCTGCATGACATCGACTTAACAAACTTTTCTGAAGACGACCGCAAGAGCCGCTTTCGTTTTGCTGGAACTTCTGCGCGAAGATATTGAACGAAAAACTTCGCAAAACCATGCTTTATTGCCAACTGTTCAAGTGGCGTTGCGTTTCTTCGCCTCTGGAAGCTTTCTCCAAGTAATTGGCGATACCGTAGGACGGCCAAAGTCCACCGTTTCCCGGACAATTCGAGACGTTTCTGCAGCATTAATCCAAAAGCGGAACGAGTTTATCCACTGGCCGACTACCGCCGATGAGATTCTACAAGTAAAGGAAGGGTTTTTCCAGAAAGGAGGATTCGCAGGGGTGATAGGATGTGTAGACGGAACCCATATCAGACTCCAATGGCCCAGCCAAAATGAAGCGGACTATGTCAATCGCAAAGGATACCACTCAATCAACGTGCAAGCTATTTGTGACCACAGAGGTGAGAAGTTGGGCTCATCAACCGTGTAAAAACCTGTGAAACTCACAGATGACGTAACACAAAGGGAAACAAAAGAGCAAAAAAACATCAAACAATAACCTAACCCTACCACGAGCTAACAAAACAAATAGTTTCACAGGTCTTTACACTGAGGTAAACCCAGAAGTTGGAGGTATTCCTTTATCACTTTCTGGGGGAGAATATGTTAAGTGGTTATTTTTTATGTTATTTTATCCATCAAGAGTTTCTTAACTAGATTTTTAAGGTGCTCAGCACGTACAAATCATAAATGCAGGGACAGAATTGTGATACACAAACACTACTCTTTTCAGGCATCTTTACCAACATTATCGCCAAATGGCCAGGAAGTACACACGACAGTTTCATTTTCACAGAGTCTGTTATCGGACAGCAGCTGCAAACCCAACCTCGAACACAAGAGGATGGTTTGCTCTTGGGAGACAGTGGCTACCCATGTCG
>NC_090894.1:40538444-40550944 GCF_036669925.1 Montipora capricornis
GAAAACGTATGTTAAAGATTCCATAATTGGTTCTGGCTTTCGGAATTGCATAAGTCATTTTGCTAGATAATCTGGTATTATAACTATGTACATTCCTAACAGGATTAAAGTAATGGTCAAATACAGGAGGTAGGAGTTTATTATGAAACTTATACATAAATACTACCAGTTGAAGGGCAATAATATCAAACAGCTTAACAACTCTTAAATCTTTAAATAAAGGACTTGCATGTTCATTAAAACTATAGTAAAAGTAATTATTCTTAGGGCTTTCTTCTGTAATATAAATAAAGGTTGTAAAGTTGTCCGATAAGTACCGCCCCAAGCAACTATGCAGTAATTTAAGAAAGGTTCAACTAGAACATAGTATAGGCTAAGTAGTATTTTGGTACTTATGAAATAACGGAGCTTAGAAAGAATGCCTATGTTTCTCTTGACTTTTTTAGAAATATAAGTAATATGAGTCTTCCAATTTTGTTAACATTTGATTGTTTATAGATAAGATGACCTGTTTGGGCAGTTTTCTTTGCATAGGACGAAAAATGACAAAATTTGACTTATCAATATTCAATGAAAGTCTATTTGCACAAAGCCAAGTATGAACTTTCTCAAGTTCAGAATTAATCAGACTTTCAAGGATATTTAGATCCCTATGCTGTAAGAATAAATTTGCATCATCTGCAAAAAGATGAAAATCCAAAAGCTTTGAACAATTATGAAAATCATTTACATAGATGAGAAATAAGAGTGGCCCAAGCACTGACCCTTGGGGCACACCACAAGACACTGGTTGAATGTCTGAAGTAACAGCACCCAGGGATACAAACTGTGTTCTGTTTCTCAGATATGAAGTAAACCAGTCCTTAACAACACCTCTGATACCAAAGTAATCAAGTTTTGTGAGCAAAATTTGGTGATCAACAGTATCAAAAGCTTTGCTAAAATCTAGGAATATTCCACATGAATAATCATGGTCTTCGATTGCCAATTGCACTTGGTCAATTATACTAAGGACTGCATGTTCAGTTGAATAGTGAGAGCGGAAACCAAACTGTTTACTATAAATAAGTTGTCTCTTATCAAGAAAGTCAACTATCCGCTTATACATAAGCTTTTCTAACAATTTATTAAAAATAGAGAGTAACGAAATGGGTCTATAATTGTTTAAGGTTGTCTGAGAGCCCTTCTTAAAGACTGGAATTACTCTAGGCATCTTGAATTTCTCAGGAACAATTCCAGTAAGAAAAGATGTAATAAAAATTGTCTGTAAGGGACCTGATAATTCCCACTTAAGAATCTTTAAAATAAAAATAGGAATGCTAGAAGGACCCACAGCTTTACTAACATTAAGTTTAGCTATTTCTTCTTCAATTTCATTTTCAGTCACTGGAGACAAAAGCAAGCTATTAATAATAGGAGATGACATGAATTCCCTAGCAGACTGGGAAAAACTAGGGATAGAACATGCAAGATTAGTACCTATATTAGCAAAAAAGTCATTAAGTGCATTAGCGATTGGTTTTGGGTCAACAATTTCACGATTATCTATCACTATTTTGTTCACTTTCTGATTCACTTGGGTTTTAATTTGAATAATTTGCTTAATTCCATGGCAGATTCGTTTGCCATCCTTTACATGAACTGCGAAAAAAATATTATAATAATTTCTCTTAGCAGGAGCCATAATCGGGGATGGAGACCGTAAGTATTGGGATCCGCGCGGAACCATGATATGGGACAATTTTTCTATTTTTAGAACAAATTGCGCCATCCTGACGTCATATATCTGCGCGGACTCACGCACAATTCGTGGGTTCTCGCGTGGATGTTGTCCTCTTGCGTAATCAAATGGCGTGATAATAAAATGGCGGGCGAAAGTTGCGATTTTGTACAGTGATGCCAGGGGATAACAGCTGTGAATAAATTGATATGGAAGTCGATAGCTCTGTTAAAAGAGCAAATGATTTAAATTTGGAAGAAGTCAGCTCAGCCACACAACAAAAGAGAGTGAAAACGGTGTTTAAGACACTCTGGGATGACACGAACAGTGAGAAACCCTTTCAGGTACGTGGTACGCAAGTCGATTAATTAAATTTGTTGCTTTTAGTTTAATTCACGGCATCGGTTTTCACGCTCTTTCCCGGGCTTTCTGGACTAAAATAAATTAATTAACACCCAATATACTTCAATTATGTGCAGGTTGGTAAGCTTAACCTTCGTGAACACATTCTTGCCAAGAGCAACGAATTAAGATCTCTTGAAGCCATCGCGTCAGATCTCCAGGATCCCAGAGTAGAGGCTCGTGTCGAGGTTGTGGAAAGAAGTGGAAAGCCATCCCTGGTTGTCGTCAAGAAACGGAAAGCCTCTCTCTCTGACGACGTGCCTTTTGACGACGTGAGACTCGTTGTTGATGCAAATGGTGAATATCGTTTGTTTGTGTACCACTTTGAGCTCGTAAGAAGGGGCACAATTAATATTAATCAGCCGGGACAACTGAGAAATGCAATAAACGAAGTCGTCGAGAATCGTCCTTGTCCTGGAGTGGACACTAGGATAACTGGCCAGCAGGATTATCTGTCCTCAGAAGTAGAAGAACAGACCCTTCCTTGGCACAGAGTTTTGTCAAGAAATTGCGCGCGATTGATAAAAAATGCCCAATGTGAGAGTGGAAGAAAGTGTCGATGTTGCTACAAAACAGAACAAAAACTGTCAGAACGC
Source organism: Montipora capricornis (assembly GCF_036669925.1). Taxonomy (NCBI): domain Eukaryota; kingdom Metazoa; phylum Cnidaria; class Anthozoa; order Scleractinia; family Acroporidae; genus Montipora; species Montipora capricornis. The sequence continues at coordinate 40,541,163 of NC_090894.1, forward strand.
TTAAACCAAAAGAAGTCTCTGACTGAAGAAGACGTAAGGAGCAGACAATCTGTGTCATCCAAAGTTCGCTTCTCTTGCCTCAGTCCAAAGAGCCAAAGTAAGCGATTGAAAAATATGCGGCAATCAAGGAAAAACATGACAAAGCAGGTCAAACGGTACAGAAAGAAGTTCTCTGTTTTAATGTCTGATACACATAGCTCTGACTTGGACAAATTGATGGAGCGAGTTGAATCTACACCCATGGGAAGAAAGGAATTTGAAAAATGTGTGGCAGAAGCTGATAGTTTACGACCCGGTGCAGGGCAAGTCTTGCGTGAGATATGGGATTCGGACAAAGTGAATTTCCGAAAAGATCAGGCAAAAAACGGTAAGTTTTAGAAGGTGTGTAATTTGATCTACATGCTTCAGGATACTCCGAAATGCAAAATTGTAAATTGGTCAGAAGATGATAAGAAATTAAGTAAGAGGAATTATCAGTAATTTTGCGTGATAATCAGTAACCAAATAACTTAAGGGGCTGTGTGAAGGATACGGGAAGAGAAAAGTTCACACTTTGGCACAAATATATCTGATCATCCCTGGTGTGTTTTATAAACTTCACTGTTCCAGACCACCACCCTCGCCCCCCTCCTCTCTTCCCCTGCATAGGGCTTTGTATTTCTCACTTAGGGTGTTCAGGCGAATGTCAGAGGAAAAGAGGAGAAAATATAAATAATTTCTGTACTTTTTAAATGTGTTGTATCTTTCAAGAGGGTTAAATAGCTTGGGCCAGGCCACTGGTCCCCTTCAAGGGTTTAGTCACAATTTCTTACATACTTCCCTCTCCGTTTTATATGGAAGTCCTCTCAGGTGTTCAAGAACACTAATAATTTTATCAATAAGAAATGCTTTTAGTTACTCTACAGACATGTATGTACAATGCTTTTTCTTCTAGGCCCAATCCATCTCATGATCACAAGGGATTCTGTTACAAACTATTCTTGCATTAAATTTTGAAATCCTGTATTACCCAGATATTTAGATGTGTTGATTTAGTAATCAAGCAATTGCTTTGGTTTTGGTTATACCACAATTTGAGGTTAGCTGAGAAGTCTAATTGGTAAGTAAACTGGTTTGATTTTGGTTTTACGACACTCAGCTTAAAACTGTTCTATACACGTTCTATTAAAGGATATGGACATCGATCTAATCGTTGGACTCAGGCGACTTGGCGAGTGGCTCTTGCTATTTATGCACGCTGCCCGGTCCTGTTTGATGACCTCAAGAAGCTGGACATTCTCCAGCTTCCATGCAGGAGATCCTTGGAGAGGGTAATGGCAAAGAGAACAGTAGAGGAAGGTATCCATGAAGAAAGAATCATCGAGCAACTCACTTTGTTTAATCAATTTAAAACCACTGCAGTCCTTAGTGGAAGACCAGAGCCACTGGGAGTTGGAGAACTCTTGTTTGATGAGACAAAGGTGAATAGAGGGTATTCCCTTTGCTTATCATAACAGCCATATTGGTGTATCTGTATTTAAGTTTTACTATATCTTCCTTAATGTTTGGTACATCTACATGCATATACATGGCAATCATCAATGATGTTATTTGAATCATTATAGGGCTCATTGCAGATCATGAAGTAATATAACCTATTTAAATTTTAAGCGTTTTTTTGCTGTATTGTTGAAACATGGAGTATGAACTGAGTTAAATTTGACAAAGTTAAAAAACCTAGCTCAATATGCAGTTTCGTCTGACCCCTTTTGTTATTGCATATACAGTTTTATGTTGTTGTTAGTGTAAATTAAACTGTTACTTTCAGATCCATTCAGTAACTCAAAACTGTTATTGGATTGGTGAAGCCTTTAAAGTGCCCATGCAGTACAAAATAATTGCTGCTTATTTGAAATGATTTTCAAAGTAAAGAAGAATGGAATTTCCCTTATAATTTGGAATATCTTTTTTCATTTTAGAGATATTCATGTTTTTGTATTAATCATGCCAATGAGGAAAGTGATCATGTCATAAATAGCTCCACTTGAACAACAAAATACTGAATCAAGAATATCTCTAGAAATATTGGAGCAGTGATCTTCAAACTTATCAATAGAAATGCACATCACAAGCAAAACAGAATGACACCTGCTATGTTGTTGCCATGGCAGTGCTCTTGGATCCAGTCTCTGTCTGGGGAAAACAAATATCTCCATTTCCAACTTTTTAAACTGGGACAGAGGGTCTTTCTCAGAGATTCACACATGGTTTACATGCATTTTTTCTTACCTCTCCCCAGTAAGATTATTGGCAGTGAATTATCCTTCTTTAAGATGATCTGGAAATTTTAGTCTTAATTGAAACAGGAACAGCAGCATAACTGTTGTCATAGCAATGGCACAGTGGATTTTGTTTCTTTTGTGATTTACATTTTTTTTAATATTTATGGAGGTATTCTTGATTGAGTGTTGTACTATTTTAGTGAAACCACCGATGATGTCATCACTTTCCTCATTTGCATAATATAAAAAATATTTTAACTGGAATTTCTGACCATGAAATGCTTTTGAAATAATTGTAAGTTGTAATTAACAGGTGCAGAGTAAGATTCAGATCCGTTGCACAGATGGTGTTGCCATTGGCTATGCAATGAATGAAAATGACTGGTCATGTCTTCATGATGTTTATGAGTCCCTGTTCATCTCAGAAGAGGGAGCTGGTCAAAGGGCAAGTTACGTTCTTCAGACCTACTGGCGGGATATGACATCTGGGTTTGAGTTTGCTGGGCCTTACTTTCTCCGTGAGGTACCCCTGGATGGAAAGTTTCTACATGACATCGTCTTCAAGGTGATCAGTACCCTTGAAAAGTACCGGTTCCATGTCATTCTATTGGTTGGTGATGGAGCTTCCTGTAACTTAGCCCTTTTTAAGAGGCTTTGTGGCTATGCAAATGAGCAGCTCCCAGTAGAAGACAGTGGTGCTGAACGATACCAGTTCAAGGCCAGTTTCATCAATCCATTCAGCACCAGATCAGACAAAACCTGCTTTGTCATGATATGCCCTGCTCACCAGGTAAGGTATTATAATAATTTAAGTATTTAATTATTCTCATGTGTACAATTTGTAACACCTGGGTGTTATTGTTTCTTATATTGTCCAGTTGAAGAACATCATTGCAGCTTTGTACAGTTAAAGGAACAAGGGGAAAAAAGCTTTCGAGAAGGGAGGCACTACTTTTGGCTGGCAGCCAATAATTGATCAATATTACAGGGATCAAGAGAGATCTGCAAAAGGTCTGGGTAGGCGTGTCCCTGGTCTGAGGTATAGCTATGTGCAACGTGACTGCTGGACAAGACTAAATGTTATGCCTGCAAAGATAATGCAGGTAAGAGAGGGAAAATTATGTTAAATTTATAGAACTTTATGGTTCTATTCCTTAGCTTGAAATTGACTAAAGAATGATAATTTATGTCATATATACAGATCCTGGCAATAATTAAGGTTCAAATATTTACAATTGAGATGAAGCTTCCATTTTTATGAATGGAACAGTGATAAGTGGTTTTGTCTACTTTTACATTCTACAGCAACGTTATATGATTGCAGCCTTGGAAGAATATGCAAATTTGAGTAGTGAAGGCCCAGAGAAAACTGATGTTGTGAAAGAAACAGCAAGGTACCTACAAGCATGCCACCACATTTTTGAAAAGGGAATCCTTAGCCATGTGTTTATAAGATCCAATGAGTCAGCTGTATTCAAAAACATACAACAGGGATGGAGATATTTCGAAGAATGGGCAGAGGAGCACAACAACACAGGTATGCTTACATCAAAAACTTTATTCAACAAACTGTATTAAGTCATTTGTCCATTAAAAAAGCAATCAAAAGATTAAAAGTCAAACAATGGGTCACTTTACCTGGCTGTCATTATGGTTGAAAATGAAAGCTAGTCTGTTTGATGAGGAAGTGATTCAAATGTTTAACATTCAACATTTTGGAATCAACTTCAATTACATTCACCTTTTTTCATTAGAGCTCCTTTTTTATTTGGCCACTTGAAAGTTACACTTCCATTGGATTACCAACAACTGTATGCTAGTTAACCAGTAAACCAGGCCATAATAAACACAACACCAAAATACAGTTGTAATTAAAATGATAGACATTCTTATAATTAACAATTATTCGCTGAAGTGGAGATAAATATCCACCACTTTCACTGACACTGAGGTGTATATACCACACAAGCTGAATAACTAGCAGCCCAAAGAGTAACTTTATTTGCGATAATTTACCAACAAAAGCCATTTTGTTTTTCTTCGGCTGCTCAGAGGTGAATAGTACTTGGTTAATCACCTCCAAGCTAGCCAATCAGCGTGCTTGAAAAGTACTATTCACCTGTGTGGTATATAATAATTACTTTTACAGTGTATGTATATTTACAATAATTTTCCCCTTGATCTGATTCCTCACGCCTAACTTTTTGGGGTGACAAACTGGGTTACATCTAAGTTTTCCTTTTAATCTTTGCAGAGTATGTTGACAACTCCAAACGAGCACGTGCAGCAAAGTTTTTAGCATGGCAGGTATTGCTGAATAAAGATTAACTTGTTTATTAAAGTGCCTATAACCCCAAAATATTTTTTTCGCTTAAATAACTCTTTGCACCTGTTTGAAAAGCATTGCGCCTTTTTGCACCTTTTTAGCCCTAATCTTGACTTTTTACAGGCTGTAAAAGTTACGAAATCTGACCATCATCTGTAACACGACCGAGCAAGTAAGGGGTATGGGTCTATTCCTGGGTTGATGTCACAAACTTATTTGCATGCATGTTTACAAAGACTTAATACGATGTAAATCAGTCTGTGACGTCAACCCAGGAATAGACCCATACCCCTTACTAGCTCGGTCATGCAACAGATGATGGCTAGATTTCGTAACTTTTACAGCCTATAAAAAAGTTAAAAGGTGCAGTTTGTTTCGAACAGGTGCAAAGATTTATTTAAGCGAAAAAAATATTTTGGGGTTATAGGCACTTTAACATTATCTTGTTTACTATTTTTTAAATGTGCATTTAAAAGATCAAACTACATCCCTCCTGGTCCTTGGAGGGAAGACAAGTGTTCCCTTTGATGGGGCAATAGTATATATAAACAGTAGCCTCCATTTGGGGCGAAAATATTCTAGGATATTTGTCCGCGGACATTATCTGCTCCGAGAAGCGAACAGCTTTCGGAGAGCACAGCTTGAGGAAAACTATGAGCTTCGAGGAACGGATAATGTCCAAGGACAAATACCCGAGAATATTTTCGCCCCAAATGGAGGCTTTCATGTTTATTATCCTTCAAATATTTTTCGCAACGCGAGTTGTTTTGACAATTGGGGGATATTCTCGGATATCCCCCAGTTTTAGCTGGGTGATATTCGGTCAAGTGACGTGTTTAAGCCAATTGCGTGCGAGTGAAAAGATTTGATGAATTATTTAACAAATAAAGAAGCCTAAGCCGTGTATTACACTGTGATAAAACACGACAGGCATTTGAGAACACGAGGGAAATGTGGAAAGCACGAGCCGCAGGCGAGTGTTTTCTACATTTCTCGAGTGTTCTCAAATGACTGGAGTGTTTTATCACAGTGTAATACACGGCTTAGGCTTCTTCATTTGCTTTATGATATAGATTTTACGCGCGCAAAACGATAAAACACGCTTTTTCGATGTTTTATACTCTGATAAAACATAGGTTTTTGACCAATCAGAGAGCGCGCGCAGGGTCCTATCTATGTTATAAATATAAATAAAAGTTATAGTACATTATCATTATAATTATTATTATTGAAATTCATATATTTGAATGTGAGTTAGGATTAGTTGTTTACTAAGCCCTTTAAGGGGCATTGTCACGCTACTTGGCAACTTTACAAAAAGCCAGGTGTCTTCGCATTGATTGAATTTCAAAACTAATGAATGATCTAGTTTTGTTATTAAAGGCTATTTGAATGTACTGAAACTGTTTCTTGTCGCCTGTCGCTATGGATGGCATGGATTGAAATAGATTGAAACTTGAAAAAAATTGCCAATTTTTTCAGGTTTTGATGCTGCATGTTCCAAAAATCCTCAAGAAATTTATTATGGTTAGCCCTCTCTGATAAAATTCCGTTGATGTATTCGTTGTAGCTTTACAGAAGCATTTTGTTTAATGATTAAAGACCCAAAGTAATGATTTTATAAGCACAGAATTGACCTAAAACAGCAAAATCCTTGTGACACTGCTCCTTTAAATAAATGGCATTTCTTATTTAGCTTGCCTTTTCTCTCCCTCTAGACATTTGACCTTCAAAGAGTCATGGTCTTTGGATTTAAACAGTTCTCGTCATACTTCTTTGATAATTTTCCTGGATACTCTTTGTCTCCATTGCGGCTCTCAATAAGTCGCCTTGAATCCCTGTTTGGCACACTCAAGTTCCATGCCCATGGTTCTCTAAGTGCAGGGAATTATGGGTCATCTCTTGGAAGGGTTCAGTTGAGACAGGAGCTGAAGGTCACTGCTAGAGCCACAAGTCATGATCAGAAGGGCTACAGGGACCAAGAGGTCCTTATATCTGGCCCTACAAATGTGTCCACATTGAACACTGTTTATCAACAGCCTTACATTGAAATCATGGCACATTTTGTTCCTTATGGTTATCAGGGTGTTAAAGAATTTATTTTTCCCTCCCAAATTTCTCAAAGCACTTTTCAGGGTAGGCAAGGTAGCTCTGCATGCACCCTAATAGCCCTTGTAATGGGTTTTAAGTTCTCCTCTGGGTTGATTGGTGAACCAAAGAAAGTTCTTGAAGAGGGGTGGTTTGTTCATGTGGTTTCAAGTATTTCTGGGGGCAATAAAATCTTTGATGAATGCTTTTCTGCTGCAGGAGTTGGTGGGCTTGATGTAGAAGATGCATTCAGCTCTGTTGGAGATGATCTACACCTCCTTTCTTATGAGGATCCCAAAGATTTTTTTATTACTGGTAATAACTTCCAGGATGTCATTTCAAATGTCAGGGAACGGGCAAGCATGAAACAGAAATCAGTTGGCATCTTTGTGTCTGTTGGGAGGACAGTAGTAATTTTAGTTTGGGAAAAAGGGGCATGTGCAATTTTTGATAGCCACAGGCATTTACAGTATGGGTGTATACTTTCCCATTCCCTACCATCCAAAGAAAACGAGTTAATATTGTGGCTAGCCAAGACATACCAGAAGTTTTACAGCACCTCGATACAGTATGCCCAAATCACTTGGGTGGAGTACAACAGATAATGTGCCTCTGTCATTTCAGAAAAAAAGTACATTCAGTACTGTTAAAAACTGTTGTGTGGCTGAAGTTGAAGTAAATTGATTTCTCCTCCAAGCATTTCATTTTGTTAGTAGATAACAATTCTTGTCATAAAATCTCATTTCAGCCTGGAATTTTAATTTTTTAATGAAATGCTGTGTCTTTTTTAAGCTGGCTGCACTTTGGCATTAGTCATTGGTCACCATTTACATAGGAACAAGAAAATGTGACACCAAAATATATTAATTGTTATAAATAGTCTTTTAAAGTCATTTGACTGCAAATATTAAAAACTTTTCTTGATCCTTTATTTATTACATATTTAAAATGGTATGTACTGGTGTGCATGTAACTTACAAAACTTGAGCCATACCTGAGAACTATAGATATTAATTATGTCTTTGTGCTATAAAGACATGCAGTCCTTTGATGGGTCTTTCATTGAATTCATACAATATATTGAGTGCAAGTTTCAAGTTCAAAATAACATTATTCTATCACTCAGACACATTTTTTTGGTTAATTTTTCTGCAGCTCTAACAGTTACTGAGTTGGAGTACCAATGTACCTGATAAGCTGAGTACAGCTCTCAATAAAAAGATCAAAGACCTCTTCAAGCTGTCACTTTGGTTATTCTTTTGTTATATTACTTACTATTGTTTTTCAGTAAAAACGAGACTTGTCATATTATATAAGGCAAGCTGACGTTGCCCTAAGTATAAACTATCACAAAGAGACCACTTGAACTGGTCTGCTGCCTAGAAGAAAGCGTAATTAAGTTTGTAAGATCATATTATTAAGCATCCTTAATTAATTAAGTACGCTTATCGACACTGTAAGTTTTCAGCTTGTCCCTCAAGCTTTGGTCGGCTGAAACGACTTTGCCCTCCTGAATCAGTTTTTTCTCTTCTTGAGCACTATAGAATTCCTTAAATCTGGTATTACATATTCTCTTTACTAGCTCTTGCCATATGGAGCAAGCCCTAATCTCTTCAAATGGTGCTGTGCATGCCCTTTTTGATGCTGCCAAAAATAACTCTTGTAGCTCCTCGTCTAAAGCAACCGATTGTTTTGTCAGCTTCATAAGGTTTTTTGGATATCTCTTCAGATTTTTTTCAGTCAACATTTCTCTTATTCTTTTATCTAACGTTAACAAAACAACAGTAAACTTACTATTGAAGAAAGTCAACTTTCCCTCGTCCAACCTTTTTAGACCCAATGGCAAAGATGTTTTCTCCTCTGCAGAACAGACCATTTCAGACATAATTTTAACTTCGGCTGCATAATTTTCCTTTGTCGCTTCTGAAACTCTCCTGGCTCCTTTCCGCCCATTAACAATCTTTTCTCTTCCTTTCCGTAGTTTGTGCAGCGCCGCCCCAGATACTCTAGCAACGTCCACAAAGTCGGAATCGACAACAGTGTCCGCGCCTTCACTTGCATTTGTTTGGGTTTTCCGTTTGTCAGTGTCAATCTTAATTTGCATGACTGCGCTGTGAAAATTTTCGTCAAGTGCCCAGTAGATGGTGTTAAGAACAACGGCAGCATGAAAGTTGACTTCGTCTGTTTCGTTCTCCTGCAACTGAATGGTGGTGACAATTATCTTTTTCATGTTTCTGCAGACTTCTGATTCCTCCACCGTCAACAACAATTGGGAACAAATAACTGAAAACGAAGCCCTTTTGTCACTGTTTTTCACCTTAGCGCTGGATAATTCGGTGAAAGCTTTAATTATTTTGGAGTAAATATCCCGACAAAGCTTCACAAACATTACCCTGATCGTGTCGCTATTGAGTAGGGTGGACACCATTTGCTTGCGAACTGGAAATATTGACAATGATTTTTCATTTCTTAATTCATTTTCGCAATGTGTTTGTGCACTCAAAACGTAAGACTTAAGAGTCTCCTCCAGCCTTTTTACGTCGTCGTTAGAAAGGTATTTTCCAGAACTCTTTTTCCTTTTCTCTTTACTGGACTCATTCCCCTGTTTGTTTCTGGCTTTTGGTACCTTTTTCCTCCTTACATCTTTCTGTCCTCTGCTAGGCGATTCCTCCCCAGACATGTCCGACGAATCATTTCCACTCGATAGGTCGGAAAAGTCACTCCACTCGTCTTCTGAATCATCCTCACTTTCATGTTCACTGTCAAGGTCAAGGAAGTTGTCAAGGAGGGCTTGGCTTAAATTTGGAAGCGATACTGCTGAGAGAAATCCTATATCTGCCTCATTCACGAAGGTAATATCGCCCGCCATTTTCCCTGCGCGACATCCGCGAAAATCCTTGCAGCAATGTACGTGCGTGTCGCGCACGCGATGGCGCAATTTGTTCTAAAAATAGAATAATTGTCCCATATCATGGAGCCAACCCCAATACTAGAAATGGCGCGCGCTTACGGTCTCCATCCCCGATTATGGCTCCTGCTCTTAGCTAATTTGATTAAGTGATTCAGTTTATTCCTGTAGATTTTAAATTTTGCATGGTAGTAGATAG
>NC_090894.1:40563444-40570944 GCF_036669925.1 Montipora capricornis
CCAACACTTGTGCCGTGATTTGTGCTGATAGAAACGAAAGACTAATATATTCGAAAGATTAGCAAGTAGCCGAAAGCTTCGAATCGTCAAGAAAGTCAATTGATTTCACTCATGAAAGATCAGGTACGCTTCAGGTGTAGGAGACGCACTAGACCGGGATTAAAAGATACACCTTAGTGAAACTTAAGCTTACCATTTAGCGATGCAATGACTCTCGTCGATGAATACACATGAATTTTAAAATTTTTTGTTCCATTCGACGAAAAATGTGTTGATAGTCGTTGAGAATCGCCTCGGGACTTCCAGACACCCGTTTATACTTAAGATTTTAAATGTGTTGTCTCCTAAATAGCGACCGGCTAGAGACCAAATCTTTCGTGAGTGAAATCAGTGGAAGAATTACGAAGACGATAGCATTGCCACCCGCTCCAAGTAAACGACCAAAAGCGTACGGGACTAGTTCAAAGGTCAGACTTTTCCCAGCTCCGGTTGGAGAAGACACAAACAGATCTATGCAAGACACATATTCTTCAATTATTTTCCTCTGATGGTCGCGTAATTTGGAATATCCGGTGGCCTTAGTAGCATGTTTGAAAATCACGCTTCACTGCGTGTGGCAAATTTTGATTGACAACTCTATCCCCTGGGGTCCACGAGGACTACTCTGATTGGCCTAGCTCAGCGACCCGTTTTTGGGTCGCTAAATTGGCGCCAATCAAGTATGAAAAGTCCTTCGTTCGGCGCGAATCTAGACGAAAGGACTTTTCGAAAGTCTATCTTATAGGTTGGGAACCGTGTTAGTAGACTAATTTTGCTCTTATTTAGAGAAGTCGTTCTTTTTTTCTCCAAAGACAAAAAAATTGATTTTTCGTGATTGGTGCCATCGTTTTTTTTTCCCCACCTAATTATAATTCTTGTCACGTGATAGTTTGTAAAACTCTACTTTCAGAAACATTTCTGAATGTTGAAGCTTTCGCCGATAATTCTTCAAAATTAACTGCATGCCTCCTTTAGTACAAGACTAGAAGAAATTAGTATCACCCAACTAGTGGAGTAATGCAAATCCTGCATTTGATTGGTTACGCTACTAGAGGACTTTTAGTAATCGTCCTCGAGTAGCAATCGAACGTGACACTTTCTTTCCTTTTATTTCCAAATAAATATTTCTTCAACTTGCATTAGCTAACTTTATTAAATTGCCTTTTCTGTCCAACTGGTTGGGTGATACTAAAACAATTAGACCCTTCGCCCTCAAGGGCCACGGGTAGAGTTCACTTTTTAGCCTTAAGCCAGCTCTTCCCTCCTCATAATCCGATGTTTTAGGAAGAGCTATTTGCTTTCCAGGGAACGAGAGCGCAATACTTAGCAGCTAAAGCGTTGAAAAAACAGTCCTGGAGATTCCACACCAAGTACATGATGTGTTTTCAAAGACACGAAGAACCCAAGGCAATTACCGACGAATACGAACAAGTGAGTATATGGCGTTTTATGTATTGAAATTTCCACGACGGCTTGAAAAATGGAGAGTTGGGACTCCTCTCCCACGCTCCCCCCCCCCCCCTCTCTCTCTCTCTCTCTCTCTCCCTTGAGTTAGTCTCTCTTGCTCTTCTCTTCACCCTCCATCCATGAATGCAGCACTGTTCAACGAGTGACTAATGTCCATAATATTCTGTCAGGGAACCTACATCTACTTTGACTACGAAAAATGGGGTCAACGGAAAAAGGAAGGCTTCACGTTTGAGTATAGATTCTTGGAAGACAAAGAATTGGCTTAGAGGAACATTAGGAACGGTCAGTAACCAGGCATGGTATAAATGGCGGAACACAAACCTCACTGGCATCACGAAAAAAGGAACCAAGAATCACGCGTGGCACGTGAGCCTCGAGCGCTGGCTCGTGAAGATAGCAGACATTGAGGGTGTGACATGCTTAACTCGTGCAGATCTTTTACCGACTGTGTCCATGTTAGGTTAGTTTGAAGGGATTATCGGATCAAATATTGAGAGCTCCGTACGACCTCGTCTGTTTTATGAACACTGGCTTGTTTATAATTGTAAATATGAATGCTAGCTCTAACAATTCCGTTCATTAAAAATTGAAGCATATACGTCTGTTTGATTAATGGGCAATACCAAGCTGCAGACCACGGGGCAGACTGAAGCTGAAGCCAGTTTCAAACGGCGTGCTGCTGCGGTGCCGTACGCCTGTGAATTCCGCACGGCAGTTGCGCGATCTCAGAGCGACGGTTATTGTAAACGTAATAAAGACGTGCGGTTCCAAAAAAGTTGAATTTATGGAGTTGAGGTCTGTTTATTTCCAAAGTATATTATTTTGAAACAATTAGTTCCACTGCCTTTTAGTTAGGCAGAAGGCAAGACGTGTCATTGCTAACGGCCGTGTTCAGATAGCCCAACTTCACGGTTTCACTCGAACTCGAACTAAGTTCGGCACGGCAGAGCACCCCGTTCTCAATTGGACTCAAGAGGCCTCAATGGCCTTCGCCTTTTCCGTTTCGTTAATCGACAGTCTGAGCTGATAGGAGTTCAGAGAAGCAAAACATGGATTATTAGGAAGAAGGTTCCTTTTACTGTCCTAATTCCAACGCTGTTTGTGTCCAGAAGTTTGCCACTGCATAGGGCTTCAAACAAAGGAAACATTCAGTGCTTGCTTACCTTTCGAGGCTTGTAAGAGGCAAGACAAAACTTTCATACCTTGGAAACTTTAACTTCCATACACAAGTATATTCAAACTTGAAAAGTACGTAAACGTTAACCATCGCCAAAACTGTATGTCAAACATTTTCTCCTTTATCGAACAGTACTTGCTTAAGTTGTGTTATAAAGATAAATTAGGCTGGAATTTCCTGACTCGAGGACATAATTGGGGGACTGTTCTCTTTGATGATGGGTAGTTCGAGACTGCACTGTGTATCCTGAAAAAAACTTATCATTTATAATTGACTAAAAGTACTTTCAGAAACATTACTCAATTATGATTGGTCGAGAGTAGTACAATGGTTCCAACTTATCCGTGGAACTAGCCGATGGCAAAGGCAGGTGAGCGCAGCCAGGGCCGTAGCTAGGCTTTTAGTAACGGGGGGACATTATCGCGAGTGCAGAAGGCAGGTGCCTTATAGGTTGGTCTGGAGGATGTCCTCCCCCAGAAAATGTTCAAATTTTGAGACTCCGAAACGCTATTTGCAGCACTTGTCATGAGATGTATCCGAAAAATCGACTTCGAATAAGTGTGAAAAGGCAGGTGTTTTCGGTTCTTGCGCGTACTTATTTCTGAGATCCTGTTAATTTGAAACACATCGTATGTTCAAGCACCAGTACTCTAAACATTTCACAATATTGCATGGTGTTTGGCTGGACAATCCATGGAATCAGTTTCATATTTCTGCCAAAATTGCTTTTCAATCGTAATTCTATTGCACTAATTCTGACTGGATTTGCCAAACCTACCTGAAAATATTCCACAATTGCATATCACTCAAAGTGTTGATAGCATTGAAATTGAAATCAGTTCGATTTACAATATGAAATGTGATTCTACCGTAACCAAGACGATTAAACTATACGAGCTATGAGTACACGTTTGGTCTCCAGAAGGTGTACTGGTATCGTTGTTTATCTTTCAATTTTCTTCACCCATTATTAAAAAAAATTGATTCGTTTTTCACCTCGTGGCTTTCTTCAAAACACTTACGAATCCGGTTGTGTTTAAAGTGCATTTTCACTGTCCCACGTTAGAGGGGTGGAGCTCTCTTCGAAAATTTTGAATCCCCTAAATAAAACCAATCTTTCCGTGGTATAGGGTTTATTGAATCCCCGCTCCCCCAGCCAAAAAAAAAAGCACTATAAAATTAAAAAATGCTCAAGCGACTTTAATTACAATCAAATATTACCATTGAACGTTGCCATTAAGAATTCATGACTAACTGATCCAAAGCAACAACACAGTAAGCTCGCTTGCTTTTTTTCTTCACATGTAACCCTAAGACAGTAGTACTTGATGCTCAGCCTATTGATGTTTCTATCCAGTTCTAAAATCCCTAATTGATACTACGATTTTAAGTCCAAAAATAAACCACGTGAACCCCTTCCGTCACGTGGGACTAGTCTAAGCACTCTTCGACCCTCCTGAGTAATTATATGAATAAAAAAATAATAGGGTTAAACCTGCATATTGTTGTGTGCACTATTTGGGTGGTTAGTATTAAACGTACACCTACTATAAATCAATGACACCAGTTTGTTCAAAAAGGTGATCAGCATAAACATGATCTGACTTCACGTTAGAATAACAGTTTGTCCATCATCATGATCAGTATAGCAATGACTGCAAACACGCCAAGGTAATCACCGTGAGAAATTCGAGTGACACCATTCCACGGAGGCTCATTTGAAACTGCAAGTGTCCGGGTTTTGACACATGATTTATCAGAGCACACAGCCAATGACCTGATCCAAATAATGTATCCATTAACCTGCAGTCGAAGAGTACCCTTTTTTACGGCTGAAGCAAAGTCGTTAATAGTTTGTTCGAAGTTAACTGATTTGACGGGCGCAGTGACGATACCCAGGGCTTTTATGTCTGCCATGGCTATGATGATGTCCACATTACCAAGACTAACCCAATTGCTAGTGTAGGCGAGCCAGTCCATCACATCTGTGTTCCACTTCAAGGCACTTGCAATGGCCGTACCAACTCCATCAGCGAACCGACTTAAAGTATCATCATTTGAAAGGGAATCTGGAGAACGCCTCTTGCGTCGCATGAGATTTTCCACGTTTAGCTTCAAAAGTTTGATCACATACTTTAAGTTTCGTGCGAAACAACCCTCTTGGCTGCTGGGCGAAGTACATTGGGTTCCTATGTTCCACAATCCTTTTAAAGACTCCCAAGCTGTATCTAGCTTGAGGAACGATCCCTTGATTGCCCAGAATATCTTGAAGTGTTCCCGACAAAAGATGTCACAAATCGACTTCGCACCTTCACCTGGATTCAAGTAGCATTGAGTGTAAGAGGCAAGAGTTTTCTCTCTTATTTCCTTACAATTTTGATCTTTAGAGTCCTCCAGCAATGGTACCATAGCAACCTGCTGACATTTACGGACAGCTTTCATCCACTTTTGTGCTTCTGGACTTAAACTGGATTTTCGTTCTTCGAACACTCTGCAAAACCTCTCGGCATATCTTATGACGTAAGCATTGCCTGAAGGTTTGCAAAAAGTTCTCTTTTCAAAGCAGTTACGATACCAGTAACAGGAATCTCCAGTAGGGCTGTAGCACTCTTGAGGTGGGATGATACTGGGAGGGGCCTGCGGGTATATACTACAGGCGCAATCATCTGACACGGAGCCAGAACTTTGGCGATGCAGCTCCGACATACATTTATACCAGCAATAGTGTCGAGTGCGGTCTACACAGATGTGATAGCGGTCACTTTTTTCTAGGATATGCTCTAATTTCAGGCAGGTTGCCCACTGATACTCTCCCTGGTAACCTTTGAATTTTAAGCATTTGATGACACCTGTCGGGCCTTTATCTTTGTCACACACCTCCCTGGCCCATCCACACGGAACCACAAGAAGCAACAGCAAAGTCAAAATCTGCATCTCACGCCGAGATGGACCTGTAGACTGTCAATGAAAAATAGCTAAGATGAGGGTCTCGTCCGCAATACGGTTTTCGCTATGATGCCAAATGGCACTACACGCAAGAGTCAATGTGGTCACCCTTCCAATTAGTGAGAGTTAACTAATGCATGTCGAGTCAGTGATATTTTATTTACTTCTCGAGTCGTCTGCTGCCCCTTTGCCTTCCCCCATCAGTGAAATCACAGGTTAGCGAAAACGTGTATTACCAGTCTGTTTTAAGATCGTTGACCACTGCACAAAAAAATTCAATTAATCTTGTATTAGGCTGTCACAATATGGTGCCCCCTATTCTAAAGGACGTGTAGATAAGCACGAACACCAATGCCTCTGCAATGAAAATGTCTCGCTTTGCTTAATTTAAAAGGGCATTAATTGAAACACAAATTCTTACGTTTTGAAGCCGTATCTCCATTTTTTTAATTGATTAATGTTCCAAATATTCTGAGGAGTCATTGATGATTCCATGAATTTCTAGACAGCTTAGTGTAAATATTATCTAGATTAAAAAAAACTAAACAAAAAACAAACAAATCCGATCAATCTCCTGTCGAAATCCATCTTCTTTGGAGACGATGCATGTCGTTCATTGTGTTTACTTCCTCGTTGTCACGATCCTCCAAGAGCGACTGAACAAGATTTCATCCCATTTAGCAAACATGTGAGACGAGAGAGAGTGATAAACTGTCTCGAAAGAAGGCAAACTACTTTCATGCATTATGTCTGCGTGGCTTTTAACAGAGATGACTACTTAAGAGCGGTCCAATTTTCCCGCACACAACTTGTTTGAGACAAGTGCAGCCGGGATTCGAATTGTCTCACGTAGTTTAAACTTGCAACTTGCGAGCGATTTCCTTAATTTTGAAGCATGTTTTTAACCCTACGACAATCGAGGCCTTAGACAATGTTCAATAATCAATACTGAAGCTGCATATGATTTTTGCATGACGCATCAGGAGCGGGAGATACAGTGTCCCCAGCTGTAGTTACAAAACAAACTAAAATTCCATAACTCTCCAATCCTGGCGGCAGAAGCCTGAGAATCGAATTGGCCAAAATATTAGAGGCTTTCACGTTCTCTATTCTGTTTGGGCTGCCGGCTTTTTTTCTGTGTCGAGTTTATACTTCAGATAGATGCAGTTCCGTAAGGTTGTGCTATCCGCTTCCAAACAAAGGTCAGACGAGGCTCACATGAATGGGCCTCCTTAGCAACGACTATTTGCTGTCAGCCATGTTTTTCTCGATCGACTCATTTGTCCCAGTGTGGACATACACGAGTGAGATTTTTGTCAAAAATCACTCGAGGTCTTTTAGTCTCTGTGGGTTCAAGTTCTTTTCCCACCGGAGTGTAAGGCGAAATTCCGGGATTTTTGCTGGTCTTATCAGGGTTTAATCAAAGCACCAGTTACGTATGCTGCCTTCATTCAAAGCAGTTACGGTGTCTATTCTTAATGACGAGTTCTTTAGCAAGAATATAGTGTTCTATATTCTTAATGGACCGAACATTCAAATGAGCAACTTTTGGATTACGTTGCCTTGTTTCTTAATTTCACTTGTGGAATCTTTCGTTTCTTCGTTTGGCTTCAGTCCTCATGCGTGAATACCACAACGGCGAGAAGTAAGAACGCTAAACACGCTGTACAAGCCATATGGCCGACAGTTCTGGTCTTTGTGGTTGTACAAGGAGCATGAAAGGGTTTGGAGAACTGACTTAATTTTACTGAGAAATGAAAATTAGCTCATTATAAACGAAAGAGACTAAAGCGTTCACAGACATGTAATTGCAAGGCCGTGCATTTAGCATTTACTCTTCGTATATACAGATTCCGTACTCACCAAAG
>NC_090894.1:40585944-40590944 GCF_036669925.1 Montipora capricornis
TCTCTTTTTCAACTATGGCACCATTGTAATTTTTCTCTTGTTAGTGACATAATTTTGCATTCAACTGTTCTTTTAACTCCATTTCTGCTAGAGTGGTAGTTGATTGTTGAGTTATCATTATCATAATCACATTTTTTTTAGTTTCATTGATCCAGTTTGAATTTAGCTGTATTATGCATGTGTCAATCAGGTGATTACCCTATCAGAATACAGGCTATGAAAATATGTCATATATTAAATTGAGTCAAGTGATTATTGAAAGCCCTGACTACCTTGCAAAATATAAATTTGATTTGATTTTTTGAACTGACAAAAATTATTGTATTGTGAAAAGGTTGATTTCTTCAATACTTACATTTGTGTAAACAATGTATACCTTGTTAAACTTGATATTAGAGATGCCTCAACTTTGAAAGTACTTGCCTTTATCAGCATTAAACTGGGCCCAGTTGTTCAAATGGCGGAAAGTGCTCCTCCTCTAAAGAAATCGTTATAGTGATTTATGTGCTGGATAACACTATCTGACTTTTGAACAACTGAGCATTGAACTAAATGGCATGCCATTTGTCGTATAAGTGGATGCCATAGTAACAACTGCTTTCATTTTTTGTGGAACAATATGTCTGCTTTGTATAATACAATGTATGATCTTTTATAGGTTGTGCTGTTTACCAAAGCAGGGGGGTGGGGTGGGCGGGGAGGTTTTAGTCTAGATTAGGGAAACCAGGAATTGCCACTAAAACTAAAAATCAAATCGACAAGTTTGAATTTACGCAACTTAGCCGAAAAGCTACTCTAGGATAGTGGCAAAGGGATTTTGGGAAGTTAAGTCTAGTAGAAGGTAGCAAAATTCAGCTGAACTAGCTCTGGTATAGATTAAGGATTCCAGGGTCCCAGCAGGACACTCCCCCACAAAAAATCCTAAAGTACCACCACCCCCTCCCCCCACCCCCCAGGGCTGATTCTGGGAGGAAAGTGTTGACCAGTTGTGTGACCAGGCAGTAACCGAATAAATATAGCGAATGTTTTAGGTCACCTGAAATACTCCTGGAGGCTTGGGGGGTCTAATTCAAAAAATTCTGAGGTTTGATTACCATATAGGCATGTTAGGGCATTTCGCATGAGAGCACATACGACATATGTTTTACCAATATTACTTAAGCCAACTTTTAGGTTCTTTTTAAAATCAAGGAATTTAAAATAGTTTAAAATGTCTCCAAATAGCCACTCCACTGACACTCGAACAGAGCTCATGGATCCATTGAACATCTCCATCTGAGGTGTGAGAGCAGCACCTTGGAATGGTCCTTGCAGGTGAACCCTGAGGGGATATGCAGGATCCCCATATATGCATAGAGGCTGACCCCCTGTCGAAAATGCATGGCGTTCCAAGTCATGCAAGAGACCAGATTCTGCCAGCATACCTGCATCATGCCTTTTGCCCTCTGGAAGAAGAAGTTAAAAGTATTAGGTTTGTTTCATGGAATATCATTGTTTTTCATCATGCAACGCTTCTGTAAAATGGTGTCATGAGATCAACCTTTCATTGCCCTGATCACTACAGGCGTTTGTCGTAGATTATACTATAAAACAGACACTTGAAGGGGGAAACAACTACCCTCCGAAACCATGTTTGTACCTTTTCCGTTTGAGTTGCTATTTTCATAAACCTGACATTTAGTTATAAATAAGAGCAAGTTAAAAAGATCTTTACCTACGGGGCCGTAAAGGTTTGCGATCAATCCATTCGGTAAGGCAACAGATTGGAATTTAATGGCGTGCACCCGTTTATGACCATTATACATCATCCTCTGGTGCTCGTCTGGTCTGGCTATAGGTCTCACAGTGCCATCAACAAAGCCAAAACAGTTCTGGAGAGCAGCCCCTTTAGCGTGAACTGATCGAGCATAAGTATCCAATGCAGGTGGGTTAAGCAGTGCGTCATTCCACCGGGTTATGCGATGTCCATGGATGGTGTAAATATAATCAATCACATGATTTGTGACCATGGATAGCACCGGTACTGGTTTGCCGAAACGAGGTACCATGTCGCCAAATCTACAAGGATAGGCGAGCCGTCTTAGGAGTATGCAAAGGCCTTCCATTCCACTTACTATGCTTCCCTGGCGTAGTTTGAAGGTAGGTGGGATCTGCAAGGCTTCTGCCAGAGTCGGAAGGTCTTTTTTCTCAAACCTAAATTCGGCCTTACACTCTGCCTCACTCATGTTGTTCAGGTCAAAGCAAGCGTACTCGTAGTAAGGAAAACTTGGATTTCTCGACGGAAACATGTCGTAAAGGAGAACGAAATCTTCATCGTTGATCAAATTAGCGTCGTAGTAAAGAATGAGAAGTTGTCGAAAATCTTCAAATGCAGCCATGTTACAAACAAAAGCGATTGAATCTCAGAAAGTACAGCCGATGTACTCGACGAAGTCTCGAACGCCGTCATGAGAATCTTAAGCAAATTAATTTTGGCGCGAGAACGGCAACCTCTGGCCCAGTCCACCTGGGCTGTCACGTCGCCGTCACCGCGAAAACGTCCGCATCTTAAGCTCCCTATTTACAGGGACGGCGGAGCCGGGGGGGCTTTAGCCCCTTCAATTTCAAGCAAAAAATATACATAACAGGTAAAACATTGTCATTTTACGGTTGATCCACGTTTATTTTGTTGATATCTCGTCGAGAAGGCTGAAAGTACCATTCCCGAGATTCAAGATTTCAAAATGTTTTGGCGGAGAATTCCCCCAGAACCCTCTACAATTTAGCGTCTCCGGCGTTTGCTTGTTAGTCCACCAATACACTCTGCTGTCCTTGATTTAGAATATCTCTTTCGCGAATAAGAGGCGCATAGAAGAATTCAAATACAAGTAAATTTGGCGTCTTAAATGCAGATATTGTAAGACAATTTCCCAGTCAGTTCATGTTTCTGATAAACGACATCTGCCATCGCGAATAAGAGCTTGTAAAGCACGTTGAACTCTACTGAACTTCTACGTTTTTTTTTTTTCAAAAAATGTTTTAAACGATAACTCTCAGACATTGCAATGTATTTTTATGGAAATATTTACCCAGTCTGCGTGATCGAAATGAGAGAATGAGCTCTTATGAAGCAGATTAAGTAGAGCCCACGGCTTTGGTGGCGATTTAAATCTAGAACAGCGATATTTTATCCAAAACTGCCTTGCATTTCGAGTTTTCGTTATTTGCTTACCGATATTCACCCACAAGAATTTGTAAACACTTCTAACCTCTTAAGCTGGTTAGCTGTTTCTCAGAAAAGTGTTTCGTTATCTACGTTTCCTCGGACACGTTTCTTCCAAGAACTGGTACTGAGAGACAACTAATAATTATTTTTGGAACTGACGTTTCGATTGGCACCCTGAATTGATGGCATTGTGACGAGTTTTGATCAGCGATTTTAAAAAGCGATGAACAGCTTAATCCGACCTTAGGTCTAAAAAATCACGGTTGCTTCCATATCGTTTGTTCACACGATGTTTGGCGTCCTCGCTGTATGTATCTTGTTGGTCATCTTTGCTTTAGTGTACAACAAAGCATGGAAAATTATCATACGCTCGCCTCTGAATTTCCTAATTGACGTTTTCTACAGGCGAATAACAGCCGATAAACGCCGGCCAGGTATGTTTTGACAGAAAGAATTTTTTTTCATATATGGTCTTGAATGCATCACATCAAAAGTCAACAAAGTTTACTCTTTCGAAACACCTTATAATCGTGTAATCGATGATTTTCGTTCAGCTACGCCTACAGCATTATATTCGTAACAGTTTGCTCCTTGCTAGAAGGAGAAAAGTTCTTTGAACTTGGTCGACACAAGGATTAAAACTTTGTGAACGGATAGAGTGAAATCGTGTTGTTTAGTTTTGAACAAATAAGGTCTTTCTCTCTTGGAGTTCTTAGAACTGAACCCTTTGTTACGTGTATACGGTTTATGCGGAACTATATTTCCCCAACTTCGTTGCCAGAAATTTCCATTTCAATGTTTTTTCCTTGCATTTTAAGCCGCCAAATCTTGCCTCTTAAAAGGCAAGATTCATTGTTGGGGTAAAAGAAAATTTTCAGCCCCAAATCAACGTGAAAATTCTTCTTAGTGTTCATGGTGTTTCCTGTAATTTTAGAGAGAAGAATTTGCTCTAACATCGACAAATCTTACTGTATTCCGGTTACCTGTCGGGTACATTTGATTATGTCAGTAGTGATACAGTAAACACCCACATATAAGAACCTAGAATTTTTTAGGCTAAAAATTTCATTTAGAAGCCCCTTACATAAGAACCAGGTAAGCCTAAAACATTAAACAGGCTCTTAGTTTAGAAAATGACCTTGAAATTTCAAGTGGCTGGAACAAATTGCATTAAACTGCACAGATCTTGTTCAAAACTAAATACACGGAAACGAAAACGAAATATACACGGTAAAGGTATCAGCGTCGTCATCAGAGGAAATCAGTCATACCATATGCTCGCAGCAACACTATTCTAAACTTTCCTTGTGGGGCCTGGCCGCTCTATATATGCGTTCAACACTCGATCTGTTGAAGTGTGAGTTTCGTTCGGTGGCGATGACTTTGAAGATGCAGTATAATAAGATCAGCGGCGGTAGTTGTTGAATTGTGCGTGCGCAGCCCACATCGTCCTATGCCCCTGTGATCTGTTCATAAAGCCCTCGAGAGTTCAATAGTCGACCAGCGGGTACGTTTTCATCAGTTGCTCTTTTTGAACTGATCTGTACGGTGACTTGTAGGGGCCTATAGTAACTCCTTTTTTTTCAAACTTGTCATCGCGAGTTCAAACCGGACAGTCGCGAGTTGTAAGTGACCATCGCGAGTTCCAACTAGAAAACTGCAAGTTCAAACTGGAGAATGGCGAGTTTAACGTGGCTATCGCGAGTTTAAACTAGACAATCGCCAGTTCAAACTAGAGAGTCGCGAGTTCAAACTAGAGATTCGCGAGCTCAAACTAGAGAACCCGAGTTCAAAG
>NC_090894.1:40595944-40613444 GCF_036669925.1 Montipora capricornis
GATGATATCCTTCCACAGGCCAGTTTCTTGAAAGTCCCGAAACTTTTCGGGCCTTTTTCGGATGCCACGACTCCGCATTGATCTTAAGAACGGAGAGATATTATTAAGGCATCAAACTTCACAATCATTTTGCTTTTAGCCTTCTTGAACGCATGTTAAAACAAGCGGATGGCAGTTTCGTAAACGGCTTTGCGGGATGTTCGAGAAACGGGCCCCCTATCCGGTACGTAGGTGGATTGAGCTCAGAAATTTAGTTTTGCCAAAGGAGCAAACCAGATGATAAAAATCGCTGACAAATAATGGTCATGAAATTAGAGGTCGAAAGATCATCGAAGTTCAGTACGCAACTTAAAGGGACACAGTCACGGTCTGCGCATGCTCGCGCGGTCAATCGAAACTGGAAAAAGCTAGCCTAACGTTTTCAAGTTTGGAGAGATGCAGACAATTAATATGGTGGGTGGCCACTGTCGCAAGCAGAATTTTGTTCGCTCTATCAGCGAACAAATAGTGATTCAGTCTCCCCAAGAAAGCAAAGAAGAAAAGTCAAAATACCAATACAGCATCTACAATGAAGGGAAACTTTTTAAGACGTGAATTCATGAGAAATTCGACGTATGGTGCAATCGAAGTGTAAGCCCTTTCCATACACCTTATTCCAAAATTCGTATTTCATTTCCAGCTAATCGCTTAATTAAATGTCAGAGACTACTACATCATCGTTTTTGGATAAGCGTTTACTATCTTCGCTCTCAAAATTTCTATTTGAATATTTTGAAGAAAAAGCTGCATTTAGATGAGAGGAACTGCACTCGTTCAGTTTATTTGTTGCACGAATTATAAAACTACAAGCGGTGAGTAAGACACGGCTGAATTTTTTTCTCTCCTTACCGTCTTTCGACTTCAAAGTCGTCTCTTGGAAATAAATGCACTCTCTTTCAGCTTTGAAATGGCATGTTAACCTTGATAATATGTTTTGGTATATCACAGCGAAAAAATATTTTTGTGTGAGCCCTTGTACGGCCGACAGTGCTTCCGGTCACACTTCACTGAATAGGCAATTTTCACGATGGTGTTATTTGACTACAACTACCACAATTCAGTTTGTTTTTCTTTCCATTCCCAGTGGGGTAAAAGTAACAATAGCTCTAATTAACATGAGACAAGCGAAACCTGAAGGATTCTGGTACTTGTAGTCATATGGCGTCATCATGCAAATGTCCTCTTCACGGCATGATATTTGCGTTCGCTTTTATTTCTTGGACTCGAAATTATCGATTATAGATATATATGCATTTTATTGTTTTTCGAAAGCCGTATCAAGTCTAAAAAGCTACAAAATTTAAAGTCTGGTTAAATTACTGGGAGTGAGAAATACTGCGCGTGTCTTCGCACGACAGTGTCCCTCTAAGAAGTTGCAAGCAAGTCTGAAAACTCCAGGCTTGAACGGGAATTTGAACCCAAGACAATGCGCATGCGCTTGCGCTGCACTCGCTCTACCAACTGAGCTGTCAAGCCACTTGTGAGCTGATCAATTGGGAACTCCAGTTATATCCCGTAAGAGGTGAATAAAATGAATGTTAGACTATATGAACTATCATACAACGTACATTTGAAATGCAGATTATAACATAATTAGGATAGTACGCGCACTCTCATTGGTCAATAGCTATGTTTAGACAAGAGTACGGAAACACGGCTCTGGTAGGAAATATGAGCGTGTATCAAGAACATATGTTTCAATCAAAAAGTAAAAGATCTGCATTTTCTTTCATTTGTCGAATTATCTTTGAGGAATATTTTATAAAAGCAACAGAGGACTTTATCCCGTGTTTCCATAGCCTCATCTAAACACTCGGGGGAGTTGGGAGAAGGGAGAATTCTCAACAGTTATGCAAACCCTCGACTGCGTCTCGAGTTTGCATAACTGTCTCGAATTCTCCCAACTCCCCCTTGTATTTAGATGAGGCTAAGGAAACGGAAAACGTCCTCTATTGCTTAAATGGACATGTAATTATAGTTAGAAAGATCATCAAAGTCATGTGAGCAGCTTAAATAGTTGCAAGCTAAGCTACAAAAACCCAGGATTGATCGGAATTCGAACCCATGAGCGTGCGATTATGCTGCACTTGTGCTACCAACTTAGCTATCAAGCCAGCTGGGAGCGGTTCACTAGCGACTTCAGGATGTCAAACGCCAGGCTAAAATGTTTCGTTTTAGCTCCCTTTTTTAATACGTGTTTGCCACAGATAACGTGCAACGTGTCACAAAATTAGAATGTTTAGACAATCAGCAGCCTGCCGTTTGCTGTTTGAAGCCGACGCGATGTTAAATCTCTCTTTTCTTTGATACCATACCTGGGGGTTTCCTATAAAAGTTGATTTTTGTCTTTTTGTATCGGGTCTCCAAATCATGATAAACTAAGAAATAAGAGGAAAAAAACAGTTAACGACCTTCGATCAAGTAAGATCAAAAGTTCTAGTAATACTTTATTACAATATTATGGCAAGCAATTCTCAGGCTAAATAAATGAAGCACTCTGATTGGCTACTTTTTGGTCGGCATTTTACAGTACGGACCATTACCATGGAAACGGTCCGTTTTCGTATTTTTTTCTCTCTCCTGGGAACTTGAAGTTGAGCGAAACACAAAAAGTTTTTAAGAAGCGGAATTTAATATTTTTTATCGCAAAAGTGCAATTATAACAAGCGGAATTTAGGTTACCGTTCAAAGTTCGCTGATGGAAGACGAAGATTCACCAAGCGAAGAAGTGCCCAGTTGCTCAAAGAAATTATGCCATGTAATTTAACAGCTTACTAACCTCACGCCTCACGCCCCAAAAGAAGAATATGATTGGTTAAGAGAGGAAAAAGAATCGTGCTGCACGTGCTGCACGCATTTAAGCGCATGTTTTTGCGGTACTCTGCGAAACAACGACGTGAAATCACCAAAGTTTGAGGTTTTAACGACAAGGTGAGCGTACAAATGCAAACCTTTCATTCTATATTTTTACTCTGAAACTGCTTATACCAATTTGTTTTTAGGATACGTCGCCCACATTGAACGACGCGAACCTGATGGAATAATCGCGAAAGACCTCCGACTTACGACGGAGCAGAGTAACCAATTTATTTTTAAGATAGTTCGCCCACGTTGTATGACGTGAACGAGATGAAATAATTGCGAAAGACATAAGACAGTGCAAAGTTAAATTTTGAGGTGACGTTTTCGTCGAAGTCGGAGTCGTAGATCTTTAAAAGGTCCCTAACCAGGGGGAAAGACAACAGACGATGTAAAAGGAAACTAAGCAGTCCTTTCGCCAACAATCAATTCGCAAGCATGTTTGTCAGGAAGCAGTGACTAGCAGTTAGTTGACAACCCTTAAAATTGCCGGTTTATTCGCAAAATACCACAAGATCAGTACCGAGTGATGTCAACTATGATCAAATGCTTGAAATTGAAGACGAATGGATACGAAAATCGCCATCCTGCTATACATATAGCATGAGGTTAAGAACCAACAAGAAGGTGTTGGTGAACTGAAAACTATAACGCGTTTGCGAACTGGGGCCAGTTGCTCGAAGACTGGTTAGCGCTAACCGTTGGTTAAGAGGTATCAAAACCTATAGGTCTCCATGGTATTTAGCGCTGGTTAGTGCTAAGCATGCTTCGAGCAACCCGGGCCTGATTGTTGGCGAAACTACAATAATTCGAAGGTGGGACAAGAATAGGAAAAAACTTTAGCACAGAAAGGCAACGAGAAAACTACGAAACGAGGCAACGCTGACATGATTCTAGGGCACTGAAGTGATCTTCTGCAACCCAGAACCAAGCAAAACTGGTTGTGTCACAATTTGAATAAACCACTTCGGAAAATACCATTACACTCTTTGTTTGTCCTCCCAAATTTTGCATAAGCATTGTTTTGGTTTTCTATTGGGACTATTGTTAAGTCCCAAGAGAAACTGGAAACAACGCGTATACAAAATTCGGGGGAACAAACAAAGAGTATTACGGTATTTTCCGAAGTGGCCTATTGCACCTGAAGCTCCTGAGCCATAAAGGTGGGCAGACACGAGGGGTCATGTTGCAGCGACATGTTGCAGGGACAAAAAGGTGTGTAGTAAGCGGGGACACGTAGCAGGGACAAAATCACAACATTTGCACACAAATGAAAATGTTGCTGGTACATAGACCTTTTTGCAGATACGGCGGCTATTTTGATTTCTATTATTTCGAAAGACATTATGGGATGCTCAGGGGGCAAATTAATACGTATTTGCCCCCTGGGCATCCCATAATAGCTATTTGAAACAATAGAAATCAAAATGGCCGCCGTATCTGCAAAAAGGTCTATGTTTTATGGATACAGTATGTTGCAGCGACGTCTCTCATGAAGTTCAACTTGTTGAACTTCATGGGACACGTCGCGGGGACAAAATCACACCCAAATTGGTGTTGTACAATAGACCATTTTACAGTTGTAGCTAAGTTACCTGGCCGAAGAATGGAAGAGAGGCTGCCGGTGACCCTGCTTTGATACAAATCTTTGTGCCTTTCTAATGTTAATGTAGACTAATTAGGATTACAATGACACAATTTACACGATAAAAGCAGTGCGGTCTGTGTCAATACAAGGCCACCGGCAGCCTCGCAGCCATTCATAGGTCAGGTCACTGAGCACACAACTGCAAAATGGCCTATTACAAAAGAATCAGTTCACACCAGGGGACTTGTCGAAGCAACATATCCTGAAACATGTACCCGCAACATTTTCATCTGTGTGCACATGTTTTTATTTTGTCCCTGCTACATGTCGCCTCAGTGTGCACTACACAAGTTTTTTGTCGCTGCAACATGTCTCTGCGACATGACTCCTCGTGTTGGCCAACCTTAAGGAGCGCTCATGGTACAGAAGTACCAGTGATTGAACTAAACCTTACTTGTGTGGCCATCACATCGCTCCACGAAATAGAGATAATTAGCAGCTTTGTTCCGTGCCTGTGAGAGGACAAAGATCGAAATGTTGTACCAATAACCGATACACTAAAGCCCTTGGCATAAATCCCATTATACCTTGTAGTGCAGCAGCACCGTACGCATTGATCATTGACCACCCCAACTGCATGTACAGTGTTCATAAAATTCCATTGATGATAACAATATGTTCTGACCAGCCAGAAACCAAGAAAGCTCACCGAATTCTTCGACTTATAGTAAATTTAGAGGACTCTAAAAAAGATTTTGAATACCTCCTATTCCTTGGGGCGAAAACCAGACAAAAATATTGACATTGACTAACAGTGGTTGGTATTGGCTAATGTTCGAAGAAGTGTACCTGTCTCATGGCACTTAATGGTGTTTGTCCTCTTCCAACACCGAATCCTGAAAGGAAAATTAATTTCATTGTTTTGGGTACACGTGATTATTGTCAGTGTAAGGCAAGTTTTTACATATTACATGTACATTGTACCGATACATGGCGCATGCAAATAAAAGCGTCCCATATTTATGCTACCTACATGTATATGTAATTTGAACATGGGATCAAGAATACCGTTTGTTACACAAGAACATTATGTACACTTACTATATAACCAGCTCCGTGAGCGGGCAAGATGAACCAAATCCCGCCCTGTGATTGGCTACCCGGGCGGGCAAGATGGAGTTATACTGCCCTCTCGGGATTTCTCGCTTGGTCCCGCAAGATCAAAGATCATTTTTTTGGTGTTTTATCCCATATAATAAATCCTTGACTGACCAATCTTGTTCGGTCAAGATGGCTGGATATTGGCCTCGTTCTTTTTTTGCGTGTTTACGGACCGAGACGAACACGCAAAAACAGAACTTTGCCACTATCCAGCCATCTTGACCGAGCAAGCTTGGTTAATAACCCATATATGTATGTACATGTGTAGAGGTTTTTATATTGCATTGGAGTTCCACCGTGTTTTGGTGATTTTGACCCTGTAAGCCTAGGATGTGCAGACTTTACATGTACCTGCCACACCATTCTTGTTGCCCACGACAACCATTGCACGGAGACTTTTCTTTCTTCCTCCAGGTGTCATGTTACTGACTCGCCGCAACTGTCAATAATTACAAAAATAATTTAAAGAGACCATTGCCAACCGGGAACAATGCACATGCTAGGGTTAGAACTAGCTAGACAGCTTTTTGCTTTGCATACCTCAATGACGACAGAGTGAAAGTTTTTCAGCACCACTAAAAGAAAAATAGACTCGTCTGAGAAAATTATCAATTTTGTAGAACACGAAAAGGAGATTATCCAGACCTTGCATATTGACAATGGCATTAGGCGAATTTGCATGTTTCAGAACCAATTTCAGAGGATTAAAAATTATTACATTTTTACCTCTCATGCTTGGCCATTAGAAGACTAAAGTCATAAAAATTAATAATTAGAGGCCCTCCAAAAGCATAATTATGCAGATTGCGGCATACAATGTACATGTATATGAAGTGAATGTGCAGTGATGTGCAGAGCACATGCTTGCAGGCATAGACTGTAACAATGAGAACTCTGAGCACAACTCTCTGGAAATGCTGCATGGGTTCTTTAAAATCCTTAAGTGTTATTAAACAGTCTGTGTACTGTGAAGAAGGGCCTTCAGTCAACGAACTGTAACCCACAGTTCACTGAGAAGACTTCATAGTATAACTATTATTTTTATTTTGCAGATGGCAATGCAAAGGTTGCACTTTTACTTTATTTTAATATTCAAGAGGAGAAACGTACTGGTCCCCATGGCCTCAAGCAAATTAACCGGTAACCCCATGCTCAACCAAATAAGGTCAGGTACTTGCTCCAAGGAAAAGTCTGTCATTTTGTGAGGGCAGAAAGGTGCAAAACAAAAATGGTGGAAACTGAGATGGTGACTGAAGGTGCTAATGTGCACAAAAGTTTCATGTTTCTTTTCATATACAGTATTTTCACCCTTAATTTTGCTTGCCTGAAGGAAGGATAGTCTTTAGGGAGGCCCTTCTGTGGTAGACAGTTGAGTATTCAGTGGGGTAGTGATGGATAGTCCATGGAGTGGGGGTTAGTGTTTTCAACTGTCCCATCAAAACTATAACGATATTGTTGCAAAGTTTGTCTCTTTTGTTCAGACAGCCAACAAGTTATTGATAAAGGCCTGTATTTCAAACACCTTAAAAAATAACAAAAACAAAAATACTTTCTGATTGACTTTGGAAAGGGTATTAAAATCAAGTAGAAGAAAGGATTTCAAGGAGACAAAAAGTCTATCAAGAATGTTGATGTTAAACTGGATTTTTATGCTATTTTCAAAATGTTTTCTAAGTAGTTTAAGCAAAATCACCTTGTTTGGATTTAGATTCACCTGAACTGAAAATTGGGCACTAACAGAAACAAATAAAGTGAAGCTATGATCCTCGCAGTTAGTCGCAAATTTTGCAATTCCGTAAATGGGGTTTGAACCCATGACCTCGTGATAACGGTGCAACGCTCTAACCAACTGAGCTATGAAGCCACTAGCGTTGGGAGCTGGTCATTTGTGGGTTCCAATGTTCCCGTGAGGAATGAATCAACGATGAAATGATATATGAAATGGATCATATATGAACTGCGGATATGAAATCAAGTAAAGCTATGATCCTTGCAGTTATGAACGCAATTTTTGCAATTGCGTAAAGAAGCCTGAAAAATTCAGGACTTCAACGGGTTTGAACCTGTGACCTTGCAATGCCAGTGCGACGCTCTAACCAACTGAGCTATGAAGCCACTGACGTTGGGAGCTGAGTACTTGTACATGACTGTATGATCTTATTCTGGAAATGTTGAACTGCCAAAAACAATATTACTGTTTATTTTTTTGTCTGAGGTGAAAAGGATAATTCTGGTTGGTTCTCTGAGTGGCCTGAATTTTGCAACACTGTCCACTAAGATGGACTGGTCACGATGAATCTTACATGTATATGTAGGTTGCTAAACTGTTCCCATTTTCTGTTTCCACTTTCTTGGACATAAAAAAAGAAAAATACGAGAAAGGCTTGGTCCATAAACTTGTAAAAATAGTTCTATATCATTACTAATCCTAATGTACATGTACCTCCATCAGCTGTTAAAGGTGGTCCCAGTTCCCTTCCAGGCCATGTTTTCCCACTCCATCCTCTTTGCATCTTTGTTGTTTTCCTCCTTTCTTTGTCATCAGTTCCCGTCAATTCTTCATCATCAACAGTGCCAATAGGAGCATTGAATCCTCCCCACTTTAGACCTGCTTTGTCTTTGATACAAAATAAAAATATATTAAAGATTGTAATACAATTCATAATAATTCTTATTATCCACTGAAATATATCAAGGGGTCTCAATTACATATTGATCGAACAAGAAGTACCATGCAAATTTGTGAACAGAAAAAATACTGTAACATTCATTTGGCGCAGCTTGAGCATGCATGAATTCAACTCTGGCCAGACCAACACTCAGTATTTTAAAACAACCAAGGAGAACTAGGTTGAAAATAATTGCTGCAAATGGCTAGAATTTCTAGTCTTTTCCACTCACAATGCTTTAACTTAAACTCTAACAAGGCAGTTCAACAGAACAAACAAACTTCCAAGAGGGGAAGCTCTGTCACCGCCCATTTTGCATCTCTTGTTGTGTTGATGCCACTTACAGATTACCCTCAGGCTGGACAAGTTTATTTCAGTGTTGTTTTTTAAGACAATAGAGTCTTGTGACAAATAAATATTTCTGTTCCCTTCTCAATACCTGTAGCACATGCAAGACAAAGAAAACTGGAAAGCATGAACCCAAATCTGGAAAAGGCAACAAACATCAACAAAAAGCAAGCAGCAAACAGCAACTTCACACTGTACATGATGCAGAGGATAATGACGGGCATGCTTTCTCTGTTTCAGAAGGTTATGTCTGTGGTGTTAAAAGTGGGTCTTCAGCTAAATGTCAGAGGGGCAACTTTAATGCATGTTTTGATTGGCTCAGGAGCACTGTGCAATGGTGTTGACAAGGAGACATGGCAAGATCTTAAGGTGCCCGCAAACAAGGAAACAATGTTGCGGAACATTGTTACAGAAGCAAATGTTTCCCTGTTTGCGGCCCCAGGAAACATTTTGTTGAGGATTCAAAGCAAAAGTGGTTCTGAATTTGTTCAGAAACATTTTGCTTTCTCAGCAAATGTTTCCTTGTTTGTGTGCCGAGGAAACATGTCGGGAAATAATGTTTCCATGACAATGTTTCCTTGTTTGCGGGCACCTTTAAAAGACAGGGCATCAAATAATGTACAACACAAAAGGAAACACACAATGTTTACCCGCTTAATAGGCTAGGAAAGTTCAAGTCACTTGTCAAGCTCAATGAGAAGGATACTGAAGCAAGACCACTCTTGAACTTGGATTACTCAAGATTGGACCTCAAGTAAATAGTACTGACCTATCTTCAAATGTCAGATTTCAAGAATGTTTCAGCAGCACTGGAAAGTTAAAGAACTACCAAGCAAAAAGCCACATTTGACCCGAATGTCCTTCCAATGGCACAGAGCCCCAGGCATGTTCCCTTCAGCTTGAGGGAAAAGCGGAAAAGTAAGCTGATGGAACTCCAAGATGCAGACATTATAGAGAAAGTTAAAGGGCCTACAGTACCCCATGGGTCACTGTCCAGTCTGCGTAGCCCCCAAGCGGTTCGGAGAAATAAGACTACATCATGTATGTGTTGATATGAGGAGGGCAAACCAAGCTACATGTACTGTATCCCAGCTGTCGATTAAGTCCCGCAGAATATGAATCAGAGTAAATGGGGTTTCATCAGATCAAGCTTGCTGAAGAATCCAGGGAGATTGCCACCTTTACTACAAGGAAACAAGTTCATGGTTCAATCTTGAAAGCGAAGGGGTGAAATACCATTGGAATGTCACTCATGTCAAGAAATACGACTCTGAGTTGTTTGATAGTGTTGATCCAGTTGTTGACCAGGAGCCTGCCAAGGAACCACAACCAGAGCCAATTCAAGGAGCAGCGTGGACTCTCAACCTAGAAGATCCCAGCAGGAGAGGCGGCCTCCTACAATTAATTATTTTGTTACAAAAATTTGGCTTTATCAACAGAGTTGATAAATTAATGTAAATTGGCCACCGTACACAGATTCTAAAAGCTGACATTGCGAGTGTTAGCCCTTCGTCAGAACGAATCGATTCGCTCTGACAAAGGGCTAACGCTCGAAACGTCAGCTTTTAGAATCTCTGTACGGTGGCCAATTTATATTATCAACTCTGTTGATAAAACCAAATTTTTGTATACCAATTCCTCACCGACGCAGCACCACAGTTTCTTTAGAAACTACCCCTTTCATTCATTAATTATTACATTGATTGACTTTGTCATGTTCTTTTTGTGTTAGTGATTCTTCTCGCACCATGGATGTTTAAAAGGCTGACTACTGTATGAGGGGGATTGTAGAGTATTGTGGACCATGTTACCCAGAGGGCAATGCGAACTACATTAGTGATAGTATGGACATAAGTTGTGTTTTGACAAGGTGTTTTATCTACAAGTAGTTACTTTAATCTCTGTTTAAGGTGGCTTACAACAGTTATCCGAAGAAAAAGATCAAGATTTTGAAATTAAAGCAACAGGATGTCCCTTTTGAAGTGCTAGTCACTGCAGTTCAGTGTTCTCCGTAAGCTCCGGCGATCGGCAAAAATCGCCGTTTAGTGGACGTGAAAGCGCCAGCTACTCACAGAGAATACATTTTTAAAAGTGGGAATATAAATCCGTTGTATTTGCTTCTCACCGCGCTTGTTCAATAAAAATAAATCGTTGATAGCCACAAGATAAAAAATAAAATAATCATAAATACTAAAATCTTTGTGGCCATAATATTCATGTCAATAATCTCCGGACGGTTTTTGAAGTGGCATGTTTATATAGCAAGAAAAAGAAGATCATAGTTAATTTCTTTTCCAGGGAGCGGGAATACGAAAAAAATAAACATCCTATTTGAGAACTGGCTGTTCACAGTGTGTCCTTCAAGCTTGTGAAAGACAAGTAAAAACTGAAGAAATCATCCAAAATGTGACTTCGTTCACGCTTAAGACATTGTCTTTAATTGCAGTTTTTAGTAGTATCAATAATGTAAATTTTTATCTTACGGAGGGATTCAACAGAAAGAAAAATTCCCACTGTCATACGCGTAAAACACTGAGCCTATAATGAGAGTAAACAAAGGTGCCATCCTCATGGCTAATGTGCTTTCCCTGTTCAGTAAAAACGCACTGAATGCATTTTTCAGCCCACCCCCCCCCACCCAAATATACTTTTTCCCGAGGGAAGGCCCCCCCCCCCACCACCAATGGGAGGAAGGTGACCCCCCTCCCATAGCTACCCGACACGCCGCAGCGCCGCATGAAATCAAAACTATTGTGCCGCCTACTTGAAATTATATCTCCTACCATAACTTTTCTGGAGAAAAGTTAATTGATGTAAAATGTAATTTTACGTAACCAAATAAAGGGAAGTCAGGGTAAAATTAATGCTAAATGTAGTGACCAAACTCCTGGAGGGGGGACTGGAAACTAGACATTTCAAAGGCTTTTTTCTCAAAACCTAGCTGTACAACATGTACTACCGGGGTTAAAATTTTGGGAATTATAATAAACAATGCATAACTATACATGTATGAAGACGAAACCATCAACATTTTTTTAAAGAAGATCTATGCGACAGTTTTTAAGTTATTATCAAAATAAACAAAATTATATTTTACATTGATTGCATTGACTAACACTTCACAAGAGACATCCTGTTGATTTAATTTCACAGATTTCAAAATCTTGGTCTTACATGAAAATCTTCGGAAAACTGCAGTAAGCCACCTTAATCAGGATCCAATCGGGACCCAATCGGGACACTATCGGTACAGGTGGTGAAGCCTTTCATGTATATCATGCACCTGATATGACTCGCCTACAGATTGAATAACACACATGCAGAGCATTATGTATTACATTGTAGACATGTACACATACACGTTCATTAATAAATATTAAATTCTCAACCTCGGATAATGCAATTCTTGTGCTCTGATTGGTTCACTCAATCTCTGTTATCAGCTCATATACCTTAGTTTGGCCTTATATGGTAAATGATTGCGCTTAGCGTCGCTAAACTAAAAACTTTTACGCCAGAAAGCGAAATTTCTATTGGTATAAA
This sequence comes from Montipora capricornis, assembly GCF_036669925.1. Classification (NCBI taxonomy): domain Eukaryota; kingdom Metazoa; phylum Cnidaria; class Anthozoa; order Scleractinia; family Acroporidae; genus Montipora; species Montipora capricornis. The sequence goes on from NC_090894.1 coordinate 40,608,152, forward strand.
GCAAAAGAAAAACGTTTTTGTGGAAAGTTTGGATCAATTTTCGAATCTTAGAAGTATGCAAAAAGGTAAGAAATGTTCTTGTAATGAGCCTGCGTCAGTCTGTCACCGCTAAGTATTACACAACATCGCATCTTCATCAAGTTTTTTCCATTTTGCTAGGATTTTCTCCCTTTTTTCGCTCGTATTTCGTACTTCCAAACTTTTGGAGTTTAAGGAATTTAATAAAACAATTATTCCATTCGCGCTTGTTGGATATGAGACTGGTTATAGCCAACTCATATCCAATGCGCGCTGATGGAATAATTGTTAATTAAGATTACCATGAAAATTATACATTAGCCCATTGACTCCTGGGACAGATTTTACTCTGTCTAACACCAGACGATTTTACTTGTCACGTGGCGTAGGGAAGCTGAGGAGTGAATGGGTTAAAATATTAAAAAAGCTACATGTAAAATGGTCACTCATACCATATTTCAAAAGATTCTGGTCAACTCCCTTGACAATCTTTTTCTTTGTCCCTCTCCCAGTGCCTCTGCCTCCAGTAACTGCAGCCCATAGCTTCTCATATTCTTCAAAACAAAAACCCAACAAAGAATGAATCCACCTAATATGTTTAATACAATGATGTTTAAAAACAACAACAACATCATAAAATTAATAAAATAACTATTAATTATTGTTAATAATAATGTTAATAATAAAAAAAAAAATAATAATAAGGTGTACTTCTAAGACATGTACATGTAATACAACTGGACACTACACGCAATGTAAACCCAATAACTTAATTATTATGTCCACCACTAAACTGTTAAAGTGCTACATGTACTACATGTATGATCAAAAAATCATTTTCTTTTTTTCTTCAGATTTTGAAAGTGCTTTTGCTTAACACCTGATTTTTATCCAAAGGCTGTTTATTTTGAGTGCAAGGTTTGGATTCCCGGCCCGCCATTACTCACGGTCCAAACTGACCGATTGGACCCCAGAGGGTTGGATCTAGGGAAAAGTGCCATCATTTACTCACTAGCTTAAAATTTCAGCGTGTAGATGCAACTTATTGTTATCCAAAACATGAGTTTAAAAATCTGAAAGTCCGCAACTCCTGTGCTGCATATTAATTCAGCCGTGTAACACACGCATTGCATTCTTAAACCAATGAGTCTCTCACCCAGCTCTCTCAAGATTTTTAAGTTAGTAATGGCCGCAAAATTCCAGTTAAAATAAGCAAGTGCCCTTTTAAAAGCAGAACTTAAAACTTAGTTTTGAAATCCAAAGAAAAAGAATTGTTTTTTTTTCGTCATAGTAGCACCAGAAACCCATAAGGGTTGAAACGTGTAACGGCCCCTTGTGTGCTGGGAAATAAGCTTCTGAATATTCAATTTGCTAAGTACCATATTTGGAACAACAAGAGCGAGGGGTTTCCAAATATGGTACTTAGCACTGAAACATTCAACCAATCAGTTCGCACTGAATATTCGGAAGCTGTGAACGCGCGTTACACGTTTCATCCCTTATGGATTTCTGGTAGCACTTTAAGGAATCTTTGATGGCCTTATGGTTATTGACTACAGCTCTGAACTAAGAGGTCCCAAGTTAAAACTCTACCTACAATGTAGGGTATAAAATCTATGAAGTGTTTCTGAAAAAAAGATACATGTACTTTGGTTGGTCTCAGTATTTCAGTGTTTACTTTAAGTTCCGAAGGGTTAAGTGCGATTGTACAATAGTTGTTGTGCACATTTGAAACTGTTGCTAACAGTATTGATTCCAATCAAAACCAGCAAAAAGATGCTTTACAAATTTCTATCAATGATGGTAGTTAAAAATATTTAATTACAGTAATATAGTTATTCGTAACAACCCCTGGAGAATATGTGTTACCAAGTCACATGATACCTCCATATTGCGTGCAATGAAAACACAAAAACTCATTTCCGGCCATGCATACAATTCTTTAATAAAATATCCCCCTCCCTCTCCCCCTCCCCCTCCCCACCCCCCATCCACTAGTTGTCACATAGCCTTTCATGGTCTATTGGTCACTGCGAGTGCCGACCGAGTGCAAATCCTATTTTGAGTCCATTCTTTGAAAAGTTCCTCTGCCATGGGAAGTCCCAGGAGCAAAGAAATGTTACGCATGCGCGGGAAAATCGCGAGCAAAAAAAGTCAGAGATGAATCCTATACTTTGTTTGACAAAAGAATAACTTACTATACACGTAGCAATCCATAAATGAGAAATTATAACCTTTGGAAAAACATTTCATAAGCACTGGAAAATTGCTACCCGAAAATGAGTACCCAGTGTTACTTACTACTTCACACACTGTACTACAGACTACAGTACTATCATTCTCTAACATCATCATTGATCCACTAGATAGACACAAAATGAGCCAAAAAATTCTTCAAAGAATTGCAAGCTTGACAAAAAATTGGGCAAGCTTGAATAAGAATAATAATTTATTATTATTCTTACTAATTAACTCATTACCTTTATCCTGATTTGATGGAACATAGGCTCGTTGCAGAACAATGTGGGATGAAATAGTACCCTTCGTGACCCAAGAATCTGTGGAGGAATATCAAAGAATTCCCTTTATAATCAGACTAAAAGCCACAAGTCCTGAACTTTGCATGTAGTAAACTGGCCACCTGGTCATCATTTCCTGAATTCTTAAGAACATAATAAGAAAGGGGGCAGGTTCAACAAGATGGGGCATAAAAACTATAATCATATTTGCTTCTTGTTACCACTGTACAATCCAACGTTATGTGGGAGGCATGGTGGTTTCATGGTTTGAGTGCTCGACTCTGGATCGAGTGGTCCGAGTTCGGGTCCTGGCCAGGGACATTGTGTTGTGTTCTTGGGCAAGACACTTTACTCTCACAGTGCTTCTCTCCACCCAGGTGTATAAATGAGTACCGGCGAAATGCTGGGGGAACCCTGCCATGGACTGGCATCCCATCCAGGGGGTGTAGAAATACTCCAAGTCGCTTCATGCTACGGAAACCGGAGATAAGTGCCGGCCTGATGGGCCTTCTGGCTCATAAGCAGTGACTTTACCAATCCAATGTTATGGAATTTCGACACTGCAAGAAAAACTGGAGTATGGTGCCATGGGAATTTTAAGCTTGGAGAGCTCGGAGAGAATGCTCAGCGATTCCAAATCAATGGTTGAGAACAAAAAAAAATCTCTGGTGGCATGGCCCCAGAACTTCATTTCCATGCATTGACAAAGTTCAGATCTGTCATCAAACCAGTTTTGGCTGCCAAGCTGAGCCTGTTTCCCACAGGACGTGATAAAGTGCATCACTGAACATTCCTGAAAATTATGATTACAGTGAGGGCGTTTTAATAACTTGTATTGACTTTACATGTAAGTGCATAAGATTGATTTATTTGACGAATTTTTTTCCCTCAGAGCGAACACTGCCTAAATAGCAGAATAGAAGACTTTGGAATGCAAAAAACATTTATCCGTCCTTACCATTTTCTGCCTTAAAGTCCTCCATTCCCAGACACAGTTGCAACAAATGTTGACAAGTTTAACTTTTTTAGTCAATTCCCCTGACTGCTGTCAAATGAACTTGAGTATCTACAAGTGCACTCATGCCCGAATCGATGAGCAAAATATTTTAAAACAATTAAAATGGATCTTTTCACATTGTCAAAGCTGTTATAGTGTGTGAGGGCAATGAAGCAGCACATGGCCCATCAGAACAAGTTTGGCCCAAAGTCATGCAATGTTGCTTGTCGCAACATCTGTTGAGGACTGGTTCTTCGATTTGCCCAATCAGAAACTCCCTCAAATGTAATGACGATTTGGAATCGCTGAGCATTCTCCCCAACCTTGTAAAAAAATATTCCTCTGGCACCCAGGGTACAAGTCAGGTTGAGATCTATAGCCTGAACCTCAGATAATGTGGATAGAGTCCAAGAGGTGAAAGGTGTGGATGACAACAATGCCAACCTGACTCTCTCTGTACAGCACAGGTTATTATCAGCTGATACTTCATCCAGATACATAAACGCCATTAATCAGTGAGAGCACCAACCCATCCAGAAATACCAGTAACCCCATTGAAGAGCACTTAACTTTAATGAACAGACAAGAAATCATAGGTTTTGCTTTGGGAGGTTCATGCCTCCAAAAATTAACATCCACCACCTCCCAAAGTACCATTCACCTCCAAGCAACCATGAGACAAAATAGCATATATTTTTTTTACCAGTTTGGTAGGGAAGGTTGTGATCTTTTTTTTCTAATGTGGAATAATTATATGAAAACAATAATATCACTATTCACTGCAGTATCTCTGAAAGTGATGTATACGTGCGTGTGTACCTCCACTTTCGTGAATACTGATACCGATAAGTGTTAACTAGTGTACATAATTTATTTCCTGCCTCATATTTGTTATTAATTTACACTCTAGTAGTATGAGTTTTAGGATGACAATGATGGCAATGATGATGATATATGCTACCCATGGTTATTCTTTCCAATCATTGTAAACCTCCAATAAACTAAGACCAAACCTGTTCCATTTCAACTGACACAATTTGGATGCTAGATACACCACGCAATATCACATGACCTCAAAGTGTCTGGGCTTCTACACGTGTGTACTTTGCGATAAAATCTACTTATTAGCTTAATCAATATCACTCTCCCACGTGGCTTCTTCCATGAACACTGTGGGGCGATAAGAAATCGGTTAACTTTACCAGACGAGTAGGTACGTAATCTCCGGTGCACACATGTCAAAGCTTTTTGCATCGTGCAAAGAGCTGTGACATATCCATCACCTCCAAAGGAACGTGTGTCCTAAATAACAAATAGTACTCCAGATTCTAAATTTTCAGTTATCAAGTTATCAGTTGTCACCTTTCTTCAGAAACGAAATATTTCTGAAACAACAATTTTCGCCCGCGATTAAAGGTCTTGAATAGCCACCGATGCAAAAAACACATCTTCGAAGAAAGGCCGCCATTTTGTTTCTAAGGAACGGTTACGAAGTTTCATCACCAGGCTGCTAAGCCTAACATGGCGGTGTTTGGTTCGCAGTTTTTGCGATACGGTGTTCCAATGATTGTAAGTCCGTTCATTTAGTTGCTCTTTGCGTTTCCTGCATTTATGTGCGACAGTGATAATCGGGAAAAAATAGTATTTTTATCACTCATGATTATCCCATGTTTTTGTTACTTGCTCTTTAAAAAATGCTGCCGAAAGCTAACAAAGGGGGCAGGGTATTTAGTTGTTACTCCTTACCTTTCCCTAGACA
>NC_090894.1:40625944-40633444 GCF_036669925.1 Montipora capricornis
TTCGAACCCGAAGCAGACATTTTGACTCTGATATGAAGAAACTGGCTATTATTACTGCGTACTGCGAGTACGACTTTTCCAGACTTTGCACGTGCATCAGCTTTCGATGTCCCCATGCGTTCGCTCAGAACCGAACACTCGTACCCTAATCTAAATGTAGCTAATACGCTAATACCGACCGTCAGATTTGCCTATGCGTAGGAGACTGCGTGGGAAAACATGATTTTCAATCAACGTTGCGAGCTTTTATAGAATTACTTGTTAACCAATACTTCCTATTAAAACCCTTTGATGCCATTTATAGCACAAAAAGTTAGATTACTTTGGATGAGGCATTTATTTCAAATTGGTAACTCGTACACGACTTCGTCCTTGTAGTCAAATATAAGGTCGGCATGCATTGGAGGCTTCAGAGAGGGAGACGCCCAGTCTCTGACCTTCGGACTTTGCCAATTTCAGATAAGATAGTTTTAGATGAAAGGTGAGTGGACGTGTTTCCTCGGGTCTCCTCACTATAGGACACGAAATAGATACAACGCTCCTCCTAATGGGCCATAACACAATGCTACGCCTTGGGTTCCGGTAAGTGGGTCATATGTTGCCATTTCGAGGCGAACGTTCAGTAAGGGAAACTGACTTCTCATTGCTCCAGTAAATTGAATAAATAACTATCTTTGTCCTTTTTTGTTTGTTTGTTTGTTTTTTTTTTGTGTAGGTCACAGTTATATCATCTTGTATCTCATCGTCTACATTGTTTTGGAAAACTTCATCTTCATGAAGTAAGCTTATAAGAAAACGGAATTTTATCATTATGTAGTGTGTTACCAAGTCTCTAATTGCAAGCAAAACAGGAGAAAGAAATTTGTTTTGCCACAAAAGGGAAAAAAATCAGCCTCCAAACAACATCGCCTTTAGACCGTGTAGCTGCAGTTGAAAGAAGAGTTCAGGGAGCCGATTGCTGTATTAATGCATCCATGAGCCGGAGAAATGTTCAAATTTAACCACCAGTCACGTGATCACCAATGAGGTGATGGACCTGCCATTCGTGTTCGGCGCGCTAAAGTATCAGGTCATTTGTTATCATGTGACCAACAATTAGGTCGCACATTGGTCCGACTGATAAAGGCGTTGTGATGACGTCGAAGTATTTTTGGATTGCCAATAGGCCGCGTTAGGTATATCAATATTCACACATGGCTACGAGGCTTCATGGTAAAATTTCCATTTTTTTTGTTTAGAATCTCTCTTGAGATTTGTGAGACAAAGAAAACAGAACTGATCCGTGAAATTTGACCATAAAGCCTCGTAGCCATGCCTATTTGCCACTCTGGGTACGTAGTTCGTAAGCCGCTGTTACAAACTTGTGTGCCCTTGTGTGGGCCCATTTCCATCAGTAGGGCTAACGCTCACATGGTTCATATGGGGTAGATACTTAGCACTTCACATTACACTCTAATCAGTTAAATCTGTTCAAATACAAGTGCTACACGGCCAACGTTTGCAAAAACGTAATCCTTACTTGTACTCGTACATGTTAATTGCCGTGACTTTAACATCTTCAGTTCCCACGGCCTGCTCTCGTCTGACCTTGTAGCTCAGTCGGTAGAACAGCGGTGATCTAACCCGAAGGTCGTGGGTTCAATTCCCACCCTGGTCAGAGTTTTCCTCTGTCCTTGTGTAGGCCCCTTTCCATTAGTAGGGCTAACGCTCACATGGTTCATATGTGGTGGAAACTGAGCACTTCACATTACGCTCCAATCAGTTAGGTCAGTTCTAACGAGTACTCTGATTGGTTTAGCAGCAGAAAGTAGTTCAAACAGGTTTTCAATTTTCTCGTGCCCACTGTGGCCATAATCGAAACGCTGCAAAGTTCCGGGAAATCGAGGCTTTGAAGGCAGAAAAAGTTCTGTGGGTTCTACGTTTGTTTTTCTTTGTTGTATATGTCCGCCAAAATTCAACATTGGAATTTGACATCCAAATTTCGAATTTGAGTTTTTATTTTCATATTCGACCTCGAAGTTTATATGGAACATTGAATTTTTGAATTTGACATCGAAGTAAAACAGAACGAATGTACCGTGGGAACCAAAGATGCTGATTGGTAGGTTTGTCACGTATCAATTCAATTTACTGAGTTTTTTTCGATGTCAATCAAACGGGGCATGGACTTAAGTTCTCAACGGCTATGGCGCGTGCTATTCAATCACCCTAAGAGAGAAAAAACCTTTGGCATCCGGGGTAAGCTCAGCGTCAAGCTCAATACTGTGTTCGTCGATGAAATGGAGATAATTAAACTCTGCAAAAGGTTTCGGATAAATTCGGCGAATGGAACCCTTGGCCAGTTAAAAAAGATGGGTAGATTACATCGTGTGGTTGTTACAAAATTTTCCGACTGAATGGTTGGTAACTCCAAATGGCTTATTTGTCGATGATCTGGTTATTGAAACAGTCGGAAAAACATATAATGTTTAAATACACATCATTATTCGCTGCTCTTTTGATGCAAGCAGGGTATATATATTTTTGTATTACTTTAAGTCTGTTTGTGGCAGTGCTGGTGGATAACTTTCAGAGGACTATCACAGCGGTGGAGGTTAAGCCACTAAAGAAACACAGTGGAATGCAAATCAAGAGCGTTTTTAACGATGTAAGTATTTAGTTTGTGTTGCGTCGTTAGACGCTATTCTAGCAGCGTCCAAGCTAAAACTATGGAATATACCGCCCTTGGTAAAAGATCTTAGTCACTAAAACATGAACGACCTAAAACCACCTACAACCACCTAAAACCATCTCAAAAAAATCTACAACCACCTAAAACTACCTCAAAAATATCAACAACCATCTACAACCAACTCAAAAATATCTACATCAACTCACAAAGAATCGAATACCATGTCAAGCAAGCCATAGATGTCTAAAATAAGCGACACAACAATACGAGTGCTTACCATTTACCCGAAAAATCCGGAAATTTCGGTTTAGGTCAAATGAAAAGGTAATATTCCGGAAAATCTTTTCGGAAATCGTGGACAACCTCCAGAAGTAGCCCTCTTTTTCGGGAGAGGACAAAACGCGGAGCCCTACTCCATGGAGTACCCTATGGAGTACCTAAATGGAGTACCCTAAAAATACTATTTCGAATGCATACTGTTGATCCATGTGTAAGCAGCATCTCAAATAGTGCTTACTTAAGCCTCAACACCCATTTTAAACAGCATTGTTCAACAGTATTTAAGTCTAAGCAAAAAGGTTACCTTTGAATTCGATTATTGTTGTGATGGCCGATTACTTCATGTGAGCTAACCTTTTTAAAATGGGTGCTTAGCCTTAAATACTGCATTTTTAGGGTACTCCATTTGGGTACTCCATGGGGTAGGGCTCCGTGTTTTGTCTTCTCCCCTCTTTTTCCGTTCGGAATGGAATTCGGGAAATGCCCTTACCATTTGTGAGAATAGTTCCGTTTCCAGGCCCTTTCTCACAAGATCGAGTAAATATGCGGGTTGGAATGCAGAGTAGTAAAATGGTAAGCTCCATCCTCATCCGGTTGGTCATTAGATTCCGAAAATCGCTTACCTTTATGCAACGGTCATTCCATCCGGATTATTTGGCTAAATGGTAAGCACCCTATGTGTTTACCATTTATTTAGCCAAAGTGTGCTTACCATTTAGCCAAAAAATCCGGAAATTTCGATTTGAGGTCAAATGGAAAGGCAATTTTCCGGAAAATCTTTTCGGAAATTGTGGAAGACCTCCAGAGGTAATTTGTCAGAGTCCTTCCGTTTCCAGGCCCTTTCTCACAAGATCGAGTAAATATGCGGGATGGAATGCTGTGTAGTAAATGTAAGCGCCATTCTCATCCGGTTGGTCATTAAATTCGGAAAATCGTTTACCTTTATGCAGCGATCATTCTATCCGGATTATTTGGCTAAATGGTAAGCACCCAAAAATACCGGATCATGAGAATGATCGTGGCATAAAGGTAAGCGATTTTCCGAATTTGTTGAAGAAACCAACCGGATGAGAATGGCGCTTTACCCTGCATTCTATCTTGTAAACCGCGCTAAAATCGCGAGAAAGGGCCTGGAAACGGAACGATCCTGGCGAATTTCCCAAATTCGGGGAAATAAATAACTGCGTGCTGTATAAATGCACGCACGATGGCGTTCGTCTTTAAGGAAGATCCCGAAGGTACACACAGTTCGCGTACAATATTTTGATTGATCATTCTTATATATTCATATTCAGATAAATTGATTTCGTCTAACTTTTATGCAATCTACTCTTTGAAAAATTGATTAAAAAGCGATTTTTAGATATGATGTGCATAGACAGACATACAAAACATACATATTCTGGTACTGACTTTTGTGAATAAGCGAAAAAATAAAAATTCGGAAAATCGCTTACCTTTATGCCACGATCATCCCATGATCCGGGATTTTTGGCTAAATGGTAAGCACTCGTATTGTCGTGTCGCTTATTTTAGACATCTATGGCTTGTTTGAGATGGTATTCGATTCTTTGTGAGTTGTTGTAGATATTTTTGAAGTGGTTGTAGATGGTTTTAGGCGGTTTTAGGTCGTTCCATGTTTTAGTAACTACTGGTAAAAGATTTATGACGAAAAAAAATGCGAAACTACAGTGTGGTGTAAAGCCCCATTTACACGAGCAATTTTTCCTTGACAAGTTTGCCTTGACAAGGAAAAATTGCTCGTGTAGATGGGGAATAGTGGACAGATTTTCCTTGACAAGGAAAAATTGTCAAGTCAGAAATTTGCTCGTGTATACGGACAACAAGGAAAATGTGACAAGGATATTACTTGTCAAGTGCACTTGTCAAGGAAAACTTGTCATATTTTTCATTTACACTACCAAGGAAAACTTGTCAAGAAAAAAATTGTCAAGAAAAAATTTGTCAAGGAAAACTTGCTAGTGTGTGCAGTCGGCAAGTTTTCCTTGACAAGTGGACTTGTCAAGGATTAGTAATAACCTTGGACACGTCTCTTTCAATTTTCTTCTTAGGCAATTTGTCAATACCTTGCTTGCCAACTTGTAAAACCAAGACTGAACATTAAATTTTTTACGTTTTGGGTTCAATGCGTAGACTAACAAAGGACTGAATGAGTCTGGAGTTAATTATAAAAGGTAAATGTGTAACAGCATCGAAAACAAATTGCACGAAAACATCGTGATTATTCGTATACACGCACACACAATCTTCCTTTGCACTTGGTATTAGTAACATTCCGCGCAAAAATGTATTTCATTGTGATCGATTGATAAAGAAGCTGAAAATGAAGTAACACAGAGAGAACCAATAAAAGCGGCCTCTAAGTGGCGCATTGACAACGACGCTTGGACGCTTATCTTTAAGAAGACAATGATGGGGAAACAGCTTCATTTTCAACAGTTTCAACACTATATGTACACATGCCTGGGTTGTTTTATGTACACATATGTACACATGCCTGGGTTGTTTTACCGAGTTTGTCTGCTAAATGTCTTGTAACAGCACGCACAAAATCATTGACTTTTGTTTACGTTCTTTCTTAAAGGTTCCTTATTATCTACCCAAAATGCTTCGATGCTGTTATACGTCCCTTTTACTGAGAGATCGAAAATAATTTATACCACACGTTTGTCAAAGAGCGGAAATCGAAATGTTTCGACTATATATGTATAGGTTTCGAAACTTGGCTCTTTTCTATAAACGATATTTGCCAATAATTTGATACATATAGACTACATTCTTTATTTGTCGAGTCCTTTAACTTTTCAAGTCCAAGTTCAAGATCATAAAATCCCGCCTATACGTTGCCGGTAAACTCCGTTTTTAGGTTGAATCCGTTTTAAGCTAGTTTAAATCGGTGATCCTCTTTTTACCTAGGGCGAATACGCACTCAGATGATTACAGAAACTTTTTTGGAGTCTAAACTAAGCCTAGGAAAAAAATAGGGTCAGGCTAGAGTTAGTTTTGGTGTTTATACATAGAGATAGAAAAATAGTTTTTAAAATACAACCACACTTTTGAGTTAACATGTTTCAAACATCATCTTCAGCCATAGTGAGTGTAACATCAAAATTATATATATATATGTATATATAAATATACATATATATATATATATATTTAACATATAGATCCCATGTTGCCGTGCGTCTGTTCAGTAATAGATCACAGATGACGTCAAAATTGATTTTGAGTTGATAGAAAGCAGTAGCATTATCAATACTTTTGAAGCAAAAAACACCACAATTATCCTGGCAATTTTTAGAAAAACTAAGATGCTTGAAAACATGAGAATTGTTATCCCGGAAAAGGTGCTCATTTACGCGCGGGTAGAAATGCCTGTTGGTTACACCAACGTAGCGAGCACCACGACCCGCACAAGTAAATTTGTATTCCACACACGATTTGAGAGAATCCGGAATGAAATCCTTTGGACTAAAAATGTGGCACAGTTTGAATGGAGAGAAAATTACTCTTTTAAACTTTTACCTTTATGTCAGTTGTGTTATCTATAATATTGTTGGTTAGTTTGGATTTTACCTACTTGTAACGAACATTAAATCTACAAAGAATCATGGTATTGATAGTTATTTAAGCAATAGACCACAAGTTTCTATGGTTTATAGGCATGATAAACCACTTGGGATGTTGAAAGAACACGAGAAGAATTCGTAAATCTCGAGCCGCTGTATGTATGTATGTATGTATGTATGTATGTATGTATGTACGTACGTACGTACGTACGTACGTACGTACGTACGTACGTACGTACGTACGTACGTATGTATGTATGTATGTATGTATGTGTATGTATGTATGTGTATGTATGTGTATGTATGTGTATGTATGTGTATGTATGTGTATGTATGTATGTATGTATGTGTATGTATGTGTATGTATGTGTATGTATGTGTATGTATGTGTATGTATGTGTATGTATGTATGTATGTATGTATGTATGTATGTATGTGTATGTATGTGTATGTATGTATGTATGTATGTATGTATGTATGTATGTATGTATGTATGTATGTATGTATGTATGTATGTATGTATGTATGTATGTATGTATGTATGTATGTATGTATGTATGTATGTATGTATGTATGAATGAGATGCGTAAGACAGAGCTTGAGGGAAGGTGTAGATGTTTTCAGTCATAACTTACCACGACCACGAATTTAACCTATAAGGTAAAAACGGATTCAATCTGAGAACGGATTTGACCGACAACATATGTACAATTTTCAAACAACAAGAGACTAATTACTGCCGATTCAGGTTGAGCGTTTAATGACGTTAGTTATCGCGTTCGTTATCACGGTTGATTTGTTGCGTTGCGGGGCAAATTGTCAGACGTTGCTAGGCGGGGGATGATAGCGTTCTGTATGAAAAAAGGCGCTTTACAGAATGTAAACATGTTGACCGTAAGCAAGAGCGGTCGCTCTTATATCCCAGGAAAACCTTTATCCTCTGACCTAAGACATCTC
>NC_090894.1:40643444-40650944 GCF_036669925.1 Montipora capricornis
ACAAACTTTTTAAAGTTACTTTCAATTCCAAATCAGAGAGGCTACATACTGTGAACTGTAACTTGTCTTTCTTCTTATTTGGTAATGGTCCTCGCTAGTTGTTTTTTGCTCCCGTGCAAGATCTAGTGCAGCTGTTTTGTTACACCCCACGCGCATGAGGCCTTTCATTGACTATTAAACTGGGTTGTATGGAAAGCCATAACTTTGTTATGTAATCTTTATTCTTGTTGTGTGGTTTGGTCATTTTTTGATGTGGTTTTGTCATTATGTGACGAGGTTTGATGGCTACGTGTTGTATTGCCATCGTGATGTGTTGAGGTCTTCTTTTGACGTGCTGTGTCTACATTTTATGTGGTGAGGTTCTTTTATGACGTCGAGTTTCTCCCTTTATGTGATTATAAACAGAAGACCTCGACACATCATAATGGAAACACAACACGTAACCAGCAAACCTCGTCAACTAATGGCAAAACCTCACCACATAATGACGAAGCCACAACACATAATAATGTTGCCACAGTACACTATGACAAACACAAAACTTCAAGACCAAAAAAACATAAGGTTACGTAAGAAAGTTACGGCTTTCCATAGGAATGGGTCAAGCGTCATTTATTACTTGCATGGCCTTAAGACCTCTAATACTGATTCGGCCTGGGTTCGAACTCGCGATCTTAAGGTTTCGGTAAAGGAAAATCGGAGGTGTCCGCGGAAAAATGAAATTGTCGCGGCGCTATTTTTTGTATAGGGTCAAACTATGTATCATATTAAAGCTAATGAATTATTTGAGTAAAGTTTTAGTTTTCTGGTATTTAATATTGCCTTTTAGTTTTGAGGCCTCAAACTCAGAACGACCGAGTCTGCTGCAGAAGCTCCTGCCGCTTTACTTTATTGCGAAAATAACCGCACTTTGTTGCATCGTAGTCACAGATGAATGTACTCCAATATCGTGTGAGGAATTTTTGATATGTTAAGAATTGAAGGAAATAGCACGCACCAAAGTCGAAACTCTCATCTCATACTTAATTTGGGCCGAAAAAAGTGCCATAAAATCAGTCTCACATAGTATTTGCGTTAGTACAATCATCCATTAGAACTGAAATTTGGAAGCGATATCTTAAAACCCGTCGGGACAGGAGGTCCGAGAAGTTGTAATTTTGGCGTCAAAATAAACCCCCAGAAAATCGAGCTTGAAGATTTCTCATGCAGTTCACGGTCTGCTGGATATGGAATGTGAGAAACCACGACGGCTACGGCAACGAAAACGTCACTTTAAACTCTTAGTTTGAGCTATTCTAAGTGTTTCACAATATTTTTTATCTTGTCTATGTTGTACAATATGGGTGAAGTATGCTATAACCAGATTGGTACGTACGGATTTGAAGCAAAGAGAGAGAAGGAAAGATTCACTGTTGTTTGTATACTGTTTTGTCGTTCTCTTTTCTCGTTCTCTCTTCTTTCGTTTCTGTTCTTCTGTCATAGGTCGTCCAGGCATCATGCGACCTTATCATAATTAAATATCTTCTAAAGATATGCCAAAAAGCAGCTCTAAACAAACTAGAAATAGACACTGCGTAGCCACCAGTGTGATCATGATCACAGCTATGTATGTCAAACCTGGAATGAAACCTTCGAAAAATGTAGGAAAAAATATTTTCCAAATCGTTTTCCTCTTGAACACTAAAAGCATCGTCGGCTGTTAAGAGCTTTAGTTGACGTAGTATGGCCGTGTAGCCGCGTTGGGCCACAGAAAGCATTCGAAAAGTGTTTAGCAGTTAACCAGGCTTGAGCCTGCAATACACTTGAAAACCAGTGCCTAGTCAGCGGTCAACTTAAAAAAAAAAACAGCTGACCTCAATGAGCTCTAAACTCTTGAGTCCGCGATATGGTCACGTGACACTGGTCAGCGGATGCCTTGTTTTGACAGGTGTCAACTGCTGCCAAACTGCGTGCCGCACGTGCAGCGTGATCATGTTTTCCTCTTTTAACCATAGGCAGCCCAAGCTCGCGTCACTACAGACAGCCGTTGAGAATTTAAACGCGTTATAAGACTTTGTATGGGAAATAAAGCCTAAAAAAACCTCAATTTAACGTTCATTCAATAAAAGGGATGAAAATGACTCACCTCTGGTGTATTCTCGTGCCTTTTGGAGCTTATTTCACCGCTTCACAAATTAACGCTGTGGGGATGGGGTAAGTGTTGTACATGAAATGACTGTAGCTCATCGAGTGGCGTTAATTTGACCTCGGACCCAAGCTCCGTGATCATTTACATAATCACCGGCCGTTAACTTCATCAGCAATCGTGGAATCGGAAGCAGAAAATGCTCATTTCCAGCCAAGTGTGTGGGGATTTTTGACGACGAAACATTCACCGAGGTTCGCAAATGACGTGGCTTTAGCTTTGCGTGAAAAAATCGTGGCTGGGATGGATTTTCGAGTTGCAAACCGCCTCTGAGCTGACTACAGTCGAAATCTTAGTGTGCAGCCTTGACTTCGTCTTAGAACATTGAAAACACGGAATTCCCGAAACGGTGAAATAAGCTCCAAAAGGCACAAGAATACACCAGAGGTGAGTCATTTTCATCCCTTTATTGAATGAACGTTAAATTGAGCGTTTTTAGGCTTGATAATCGACGGTATTTTATTTCCCATACAAAGTCGTATAACGCGTTTAAATTCTCAACAGCTGTCTGTAGTGACGCGAGCTTGGGCTGCCTATGTTTTAACTAATAATAATACTGCTATATGGCATTTTTCGCGCGAAGATAATGGCGGGAAACAAAGAAAAGCGGTTTTTAAATTGATTTTACAGAATTTTTTTCGGGAAAAGTTACTTCACAGCCCACCGATTTGGAAAAACAAAAAATTTGAGCAAGACACCCAAATTTACTTTTACCGAGACCTTAACTGTAATTGTTGAACTCGGAAACTAAGAATCCAAATGTCTGGAAATTTGATATAGGTATAGAAAGCAGCTCTTGCGTAAGTGATTATTGTTTGATTGAAAGGGAACATACCTGATTGACAGTCAACCATATTCATTTATACATATAACCGGGTTTACACGTCTTTCATAAACTTTCCGAATCTCGCTATGAGTACAGTGCAGATACATACATACATACATACATACATACTTAATTGACCACTCCCGATAGGGGCTTTTCAGGGCCAATGAAACACAACGAAACGACGGAACAGAACAACGACAATTTTTAAGAATCCCAACCGGCCGGTGGCAAACCAGTTGGCTATTTACAAGTGCAGCTGGCAAGTTGAACCAGGGACTACCGGGATCAAATTCAACGAGTGGTCAGAGCGGGTCTTGAACCCGGGATCTCCGGTTTTCAAGGCAAGCGCCCTAACCACTGGGCCACACTGCCTCCTCGATATTTATTAACTCCATGTTTGTTTACATTTTACTACACAGGTGCCACTGAGCGATCATGGCGCTCCTACAGTTTACTCGTTTTCTGATGACTTCGATGAATTCGAGGGTGTGTTAACAAATCTTTAAAAATGCGATGGACCAATTAAATATGCCCATTCTGTTGTGGAAATTTAACTTTGGCACCGATAATGAGAGAAGTTGTTTATAATCAACAGACGACGAAGACGAAGAGGATGAAGAAATCAGGATTATAAAGAGGGTGGAAGATTATTATCCTGAAAATAAGTTCTCTGAGAGGTAAGATAATGGTGACTCACCCCACAAAGCTGCCATTTTGGTACAACGGAAAACGCAACATAAGAATATTGAATAAAATCTTGCTGCATGAGCCACAGGTAATTAACTACAGTTCTCTGTCGCACTTTGCAATACAACAACGTAAAAATAATCGTACATTATGGTCATGACAACACAGCATACAACAATGAATCGTTCAATGTCTATCGTTACTTCGATAGCGTTCGTACCAATTCAAGTCTTCAGTCACGTGACCAGCAACCATATAGCCTGATTTTCACGAGCAAACCAAGCACAAGAAAAAGCGCTCTTATATGCTTGCGCTTGTGCTTGCGTAGCTAGTGAAAAGCAGCCTTTATTGGATTACTGAAACAAAAGAAGGAATTTGCATGAAAATAGAGATTAGTTTGGTACATCATCATGGCCTCCATTTCTTTGTCTTGGGACACCATCATGGCCTTCCGGCTCTAAACCCAGTTTAACATTAATTTTTTTTTTTCTTTAAACATGAAGGGAGCGAGTATTGATTCACGATTACTTCACACTTCTTGCCTCTCTGGAGTACAACATGCAGGAAGTACAAAAAGTGCAAAAACTGATGAATGATCTTGTGGACATAACGGTCACGGTAACAATGATTTGATTTTCTTGGATAAAAAGTCGTTAGGCACACGAACACAAAACCATTATTCAAGTAGGCAATCCGGCAAGGAGTTTCTACAGATCTGCACCCCAGAGTTGGGCATTTTTTTCCGCTGGAACCATCCATACCTGGCAGCAATTTTATAAAATTAAAAACAATAATTTAAAAGAAAATGAATGATATAAAATTATACTTACGCGCCCCTTTGTAAACTCGAAGAAACATCTTAACGCAATAAATGCAATTAGCCACAGGGACGGATCTAGGATAATGACTGGTTTCTAAAACAACGGAAAGTTTCTGAAAGGGAGTGGTGGGGGTCAGGGGTCATGCTCCCCTGGGAATTTTTTTTCGATTTGAACTCTCTTGTCCCCTTTCCCGTGTTTCTGACTGATTTCTGTAAAACGGTGGAAACCGGTACGGGTCCGTCGCCCCTGAGACATCTTGCATGGAATGCGGTACACACCTTGAGTTCAGAATTTCATCGAAATTTTGTTTGTTCATTTAAATCGGCGATAGTAGCAAATGGCCTCGAGTAATCGATACCCCTTTGCTTATGACAGCAATGTTTCCAAGTGTTTGACACATTAGAAATAATTAATGCTCAATTCATGTATTAATAGTCGATTGACCAGTTTCCATTGCCACCCAAAAAAAAATCAACCCAGAAACATCCCATGTTATGAAAACTGATTTCTGACTAGAAGGTTGTCATACGGAAAGAAGACAAGAACCTGTTAGCTAGTTTTCATTTTGACAGCGCCTAGGATAATATATTCCGAATTCAAAGATTTTGTTTCCCTTTTAGATACCAGATATTCCTGAAGAGTTGATATGAAGCTCTTTGAGTCCTTGGGGTCGCTTCCAATCAGACTACATGATTATTCCTGTGATGTCGTTGTAGATTTTTAACTGAAATAATATTGAAGCTATTAAAAGTTTCTTCTGTTTAGTTGAGCCTTAACATTTTGTCAATCATAATCATAATCATCGAGGCTATTGAAGATGGCTCACTCATAATGGCCAAAGTCATCCTTTCGATAGCGAATTTTATTAAGCCTGGTTGTTCACGGAAACAATGCCTTTCTCGAGACCAACTTGATTGTGTCCTTTAAACAAAAGAGAATGAAACGCTTCATTTCAGATAGTTATACGTATTCTGTCCTTGGAAACATATCCAAGGGTTTTTATTTGCAAGCGATTTTTTGAACTGAATTCGGCAAGGTGGTATAATTCTCTTCTTTTCACCAACTCTCACACAATCTCGAGATGTTTCTTTCTTAATTACTATCGTTATAAATTCAACAGAGGAAGCTAAAAGCTAAAAGTTATGTCCGTTGAACAGGTATCCTTGAGAGTCATCTCGTTCTTATGTGTTTCGCCGAGAGCCCACACCCTGTTGCGTACAACTCCCATACTTAGTCAATATTCACACACGATTAGCACGATTCGCCATTCTTGAGGTGATTCCTCACTATTCTTCAGAAAAAAAAGTTGTTGAACGATTTTCTTGAAACTTTCCCTGAATGTTCCCAACTAATCCCTGTTTTGAGAACTACAAGAAAAAAGATTGTCACCGTGCTTGCTTTAGAGATATAATGGGTCAATCTTACTCCATTGATGACTGTACTGATACTAATCAAGCGCGTTATTTCATCGGCTCAGGGTACATCTCGCGGTAGCTAAACGAGAGAGTTTTTTAAGTAACACTTGAATAACACCTGATAGGTAGAAACCCTAGAGCATATGTAACACTGTCTTATATAGTTTATAGAAAAATCACTTAACTTAAAACGACGCCGACTCAAAACTTTTCTCGAGTCGTTGTTTTCAAGATCATAATTTACATCCGTGAGTAAGGGGCTTTGTGTACGTTTTTAGCTATATCTTTTTTTCCTTCCGATCAATTAGAAAAAAAATTGTTGTTTTTACCTTTGTAGAGTTGAGTACAAAATAAATATTAATTGTCAGACAAGTTAAATGCGACTTCAGTAAACACTGTGATGCATTCAAGGCGTTCGATTCCTTAAATGTTTGTTAAATCCATAAAAAAAATTGCCATTTGATTTCGGTGTTGTATATAATACCAAGCTAGTAAAATATTAGAAACAACGCTCACTTGATATCAAACGGCGAAAAATGAAATTGTTGTCGAAGATCATTACTCGTCGCTTTAAAGATTCAAGATATTTATTTTTCACCGCCTGTCTTGTTCATGCCGTTGACGTTCCATTCTTGAGCTCCATGAGAGTATATTTTGTTTAAAGATCCACTAAAACGTCATTTCGCGTTACAACTACTTTCGACGCCATTGCAGGTTAATTAAATGTTCTCCTGTGTGCACCAGAGAAATCTACGCATTACCCCAGCCCCCTTAAACCTAACAAAATACGCACAGAAGACTCTATGCACAAAGACACCACTAGGCAGGGGAGTGACAGGCAAGACTTCATGACACGGAAAAAAATAATAAAAATAAGGAGAAATGAAACGCAGATTCCGGCTGGGTTTGGCAACCCAGTAATTAAGCTTCAATTTGAGAAAAAGAACGCCATACAATGCTTTGTATTTTAAAGCTCTTTATAAATATTATTCATGAATTATCTTAGAAAAACGCGGGGTTAGCAATTTTCTTTTTGGATTTCAATAACACTTGTTAAGATCTACATTTCCTGCATGATTATAAACTGGGGCAAAAATATCTTTGAATTAGTAGGCACCGTCCTTAAAGTATGTATGTCAGCGAATGTGCAGTGACAAGCTTCTAGTCCCGGGCTCCTGGTTTCACATAAAATGGCGCGGCAATTCGTCGGAAGGCACCATTTCCAGTATACAAATTGTTTGTCTTTTCAAACTCGATCCTATCCTCATTTCCTCTCTCAACAACAACAATGTACAGATTTATTTTGTCTCACAACGTTTGTTGGTTATTGAAACCATGCATGCAGGTGTGGTCAAAGGGAGCCCAAGAGCACCGTTAAATAACTTTAATTATTAAAAACTGGATCATTAGATAATACATTTCTAGTGTTTTGATTGACTTAGCCATCATGGTATATGAGCTATGGTTATATACCTGGACTTTCACTCAATAAAACGAGCACTGTGATTGGTTGATTCTTGGTCAAGTGCCCTTGATCAAATTTAAATGTATGCCGAGCGGGAT
>NC_090894.1:40655944-40700944 GCF_036669925.1 Montipora capricornis
GCTGAGGAGCCCCAAGGGGAGCTTTCTTCGGGAGGAAAGAACGTAGCTTTAAACCCCCTTTCATGAATCTTTCTCCAAGTAGGCGTGATCTTGGGATTGAAAGGTACGGAAACGAGGCACTCCTTGCTGTGTTGATGGCACTGTAGCCAAGGCTGGCGCCATACAGTTCGGTCAGATTATTAACATGCTGTTATACAGGAAGGGGGGGGGGGGGGGGGGTGGTTTTTATCGATATTTTTCCTTGCTACATAATTTTCACACTTGGTTAGATATGACGAGTACTGATTCGTGAAAGACAATCTGAACTGAAGAATCGCATGAAGGTGTTTGAAGCCGAGTCTCAAAGGCCTTACTCAGAGAGTGAGGTCCAGATAATGATTGATGACAAATAAACTGTGACAGCGACAGAGGAACAGTGTATTCTACAGGGAAAATGAGCTGCTGGTCTTCCGAAGGAACAGATTACTTTTTCCCTTGGGGAGTACTACAGGCTATATATTGAATCAATATTTGCATAAATAAAACTTTGACCACCATGTCTGAGTTGGCCAGTGGGAGGATTGGAAGGCCGGTTGCTCGAAATGACCCGGACCATGGGTACTTTGTTGTGTCTAAGCAACAAGCATTCCTGTTTTATTTGGTAGGCTTTTTCAGAGTAAAAAAACTGTCATTGTCACGGAGTTGTGAACAAAACCAAGATTTAAAAGGGACGGGCAATGAAAGCAATGGGTGCTCAGTTGGACATATCTTGGTTACTCTTTCCACTAACAACCACGATTTTCCAATAACTGCTACAAAAAGGCCCCGTTCTTAGCGCTTTCGTCATGAGAGTTACTGAATTTCTTATCAGGTTAGCGACTCGTACATTGTTTGTGACCGTAGATATGCATCAGACAAGAAGGTTGTTATAGGAGTGTGCGAGGCGCTCAGATTGTCTTGTTCACTGAGACATCTTAGGTGAGACGTGGGCACGGACAGTGATGACACAGAAGTTGGCCATTCTAAGTTTGTGCCGGAAAGATCTAGTGGCTACTAGGCACTGCTGCGGTGTGTTGCCAGCATTTCTGTCAGAGAGGATCCGACTCTTGCCAAAGCTTTTTCAAGGTTAGCCATTCGGGGGTCTTTGTGTGGTGGGGGAGCTTGCACAGATTTCGTGGTTGACCTTTGGAACTTGAACATGTTGACAGTTCACAGGTCGCAAAGTCTGTTTGCCTTTCATTTTTCGTAAGTTAGTTTGCTCCACCATCGTTTACTTGCGATGTATGCATGTTTTGAGTAGTGTTCAGTATCTAGCGATTCTCTGATGCTTGAGCTACCTAAATTGCAGGAACAACCGAAGTTGTTTCTGTAACTGAGTGAAAGGAGTAACTTAAGCAAGTGCACTCCAAGCGTCGCCCCAAGCGTTTGCTGAAGCAGAATTTTGTCCAGACGTATCTTCTCTCTGTTCATGTAGGTTGTCTACACCATCGTCGCCGGTAGAAATTAGAGTCTTCCTCTCTAGTATTTATTGTCGCGACCGATGACTTCAGGAAGCCATTAGTCGCATTTCTCACATGCCTCATTAGAGACATGGACCAATGCTGAAGTAAAACAAACTAACTCAAGGTACAGGAGCAGAGCGAAAAACTACCACTCACCTCTTCTGCGGAGGCAAACACTGACGAAACGCTGGATCTAGAAACACAAAGAAACGAGATCATTAATTAAAAACAAATAGAATTTCTTATATTTTCCAAAAAGTAATAGTCATGAAAGAAGTGACAAAAGTAACTAGTCAGTTCTCAATGACATCTTCCCTACCAGTAGTACAGGAAGCGATAAAAAGATGGCAAGTGTGTTTTTGGGCTGGAATGAGAAAGCCAGCGGAAACACGACTGGGAGAATGCGATCTAGTGTCGTTGGAGTCTTCAGACCACATGCATGACTCGTGCATTAGTGGTATCTGCATTGGCTGACCTTAGCACACCCTCATCAACAAGTAATTGGTTCTGAGTTGTTTCAGGTTTCAATTGTTTTTCTTTCGCGTTGGCATAGATCCAGTTGAAGTGAAAATAGGCGATTTTAGGATTTATGAGGGCAATATTTGCAGAGCTTCAATCCACATTCACATCTAAGCTAACCAAAAGTTAGCAAACAAAAGTCTTTAGGTTGATAACTTAAAGCTTTTAAAAGGATGATTACCCCTCAACTTTTCCTTTCTTTGATTTCCTCTTTGACCTTGGAGTGTCTTCGTCAGAAAATTCATCCGAGCTTAAATTTTCAAGAAGAGCCTGGAGCAGAAGACAAATACTATTCTATAATAATAACGACTACGACAACCACATCGGACCTTATTCGCGGGGCAGCCATATTGGCCATAGACAACAGATTTCGTACCCCGAGCCTCGACTTGAAATGTTTGGGAACGAGTTTCGGCGGGACAAAACAAAAGTTTTCAATCCCTCGGGACTCAACATGGCTGCCGTCTGATTAAGGCCCATTACAACAATCTGGCCTTATATTATAAGAATTCTCAACTGTATGAAATGCCGAAAAACACGTGATTTCAAATTGTGTAAGATACTCCAAGCCATATTTCTGTGGTTAGCTTTCTACAAAACATACGTCAGGATAGTCACAAAAAATATGCATTGAAGTTTCCTTCACAATTTAAAACAAAAGATACCAAATAAATCTCAAACATTTTATCGCAACCTGCATGTTATCTTTTTCAGTTGTCGCAAAACGATTGCCCTTTCATTTGTTCCAAACAGCACCAGTGTAACGAATACTTTAACCTTTTCACTCCCAATAGCGACACTAAGGGCCTCCACAGACTAGGGATTTAGTTGTCGACAACTATTTGTGATCGACAACTAAAAAGTTATCGACAACTAAAAAACGTAGTCTGTGGCACAAGTTGTCGACAACTAAACCCCAAATTATTAGTTGTCGACAACTAACCAGTTTCCCTTTTCGAAAAGGGAAACTGCTTAGTTGTCGACAACTAATAATTTGGGGTTTAGTTGTCGACAACTTGTGCCACAGACTACGTTTTTTAGTTGTCGATCACAAATAGTTGTCGACAACTAAATCCCTAGTCTGTGGAGGCCCTAATAGTTTCTACTCTGTCTAACACCAGAAGATTTAACTCGTTAATAGGGTCTCCCTTGGGGCCGAAAGCCGTGAAATGGTCCAATTAAAAGGACACACCCCATAGCTGCATAAGTAAAAGTAAAGTCTCCGCTTACGAGCCAGAAGGCTCATCAGGCCGGCGCTTATCTCCGGTTTCTGTAGCATGAAGCGACTAGGAGTATTTGTACTCCCCCCTGGATGGGATGCTAGTCCATCGCAGGGTTACCCCCAGCATTACGCCGGTACCCATTTATACACCTGGGTGGAGAGAGGCACCGTGAGAGTAAAGTGTCTTGCCCAAGAACACAACACAATGTCCCCTGCCAGGCCCCGAACCCGGACCACTCGATCCGGAGTCGAGCGCACTAACCATGAGGCCACCGCGCCTCCCCATAGCTGCATGTGGGTAACAAAAAGTAGTTTAGATGAACTCATTGGATTATTGATGACGAAATTATAGCATTAGGTTTGAGTATATTTGATGTATACACGTTTCTTTATTATTTTCTTCCAAGGAAAAAAATAGCCTGCCACCGCCCACTATTATTACCTTCTCGTAGTCTTTGTCGGTGAATTTCCTTTTCTTGCCCTGGGCACTACTTGGTTCCTCTGAAAGCAAGGTCACAGTAAAATTTACTTGTTAGTGCGGGGAATTTTTCAAGTAATCATATGTATTTTCTTGAGTGTATAAAACAGTGATGTCTTGCGCAACTTTCACAATCAATTCAGCAAAACTAAAACCAAACGGAAGTTATTCTTATTCACTCCCATCCTCCTGTTCGTCATCTACAGCGTTTGTATACGCAATCGCATGGGGCCCAGTAAAATTCAAGGATTAATATCAAGCGCATTTTCAGAAGTTGCAGAAATTGCCCAAGTCGCGCAGCGACGAAACAATTTCTACAACTGCTGAAAACAAAGTGATATTAATCCTTAATTTTAAGAGGAAACATGCAATTACTTGTTTATAATATAAAGGGCATTTTTTTTATTAAAGAAGGTGAAAAACGCACGCCGTTGAGCAATTTCGTAAAAAGCCATTTCAGTGTTCAGTTAGAGTCACTGAACTGTAAAACGCACGAATCAGCTGAATGAAATTTTATATTTGTGCAACGCCAAAGCAATGAAACCAGCCCTACTTAAAAAAAAAAATTTACTACATGAAAATGTCCTGTCTCAGCCAATTAGCATTTCGTAATTTTGTCCCTCTATGTTGTAAGAGAAAAGTCTCATGTTACGAACGCTGCACGGCATAAACTAATCACTTATGAATAAAACAAATACACCAAACATCCTACGTATATAAACTTATAAGCATTTTTTAATGCCACTGCTGTACTGACAGCCATAAAAGGAGACTCCTGCTAGTCTAGAGCAGGGATTTTATCATCCACCTTGGCTGAAGCGGGCAACTGGTTCCAAAAAAGGAAGACATAAAATAGTTTAAAGAACTCTGCATATGCGATGAGGAAAAGGATGGCTGTGCAACATTATGAACTGATGGGCGCACGTAATATTAAAATTATTATTAAGGATGGCACAGTCGGTTAGTGCGCGGCCTTGGTGCAAGAGGTCCTGAGTTCGATTCCCGGATCTCGTATCCTTGTTTCGACTTCTTTCCTTTCCGTGTAGCTAATTAGCTTTAAATTCCCGTAAAACGGAGCACCTGATGGAGAGGGGGAGTAAAATGAGCGCACCGTCGACCTCAGGTTTGTCAGTTGAATTACTGTTACGAGTTATCGACGTTAAATATGGTCACTTTACTTTACTTTAATATTAAGCAGTCTAGGGGTGAAAAATTCGAAATATAAGAAAGGCCTTGAATATGACAAATTAGCGACTGTTCCAGGCATCTTTTTTTATGCTTTCCATAGCGCATAAGGATAAGTTGGTATCATAAGAGAGTTTCTGAGATTCAATGGAGTTCTAAGAGTGTCGACTGACTATATTTTTAGATTTTTGTCTCGGCTGTTTTAGATGAATTTTCTTTTTATTACAAATTGAAGCCAATATACCGGAAAGGAATTAACACGAGTCTTCAAGAACGCGGCCAAAAATACTAGACAGGCAAGCATCCTGAAATAAACTTTTAACAATTTTTGTTTTTACTAACGATAGCTTGTAGAGAGATCAAAGAAAACTTGGACACAAACCCATCTCGTCCTCCTCAGCAGAAGAAAAATCCATGGCTTCATAGTCGAACTCTAAAAACATGGAAACAAATTAAAACGAAAAATTAAACCTGCTCGTGAAATAGCCATGCAAGTGATAAACCAGCTATAGAAGATGTCACAATTTTTATTGCTGCCATAGAGCGAGTTTCAATCGAGTGTCGTAAAACCAAAATCAAAGTAATTACTTTGGCCAATCAAAAAGAACGGAGACAATCCGGTAAACCAATCAAAACTCAAAGAAATTACACGTAGCCGACACAAAGCGCGGGAAAAATTATGTGCGAGCCACGATTGGTTTTACTTTCACTTCTGATTAGTTGAAAAAATGGCGCGAGAACTTTGAACCAATCACTAAGGGAAGTAATCAAAAACCAAAGCAATTCGCTAATTACTTTTTACACTCAATTGAAAACCGCTCTAATACAAATCAACGCTACTTTTCAAATTTGTATGTTCAGAAACGCGAGGAATCAGATGCAGGCCCAATTTTGACATCCAACACGAAGTGTCCTTTCAAGTCTAAGCCATTGCTACCTATTTCAAACAATGAGTTAAAGGTAAAGGTTAGCGTTATGTTTAGCTTACGGTAAATGCAGCTGTCTATCTTTACTTGAGGAGCACCATTTGGGGAACACTTTGTGACGTTAATTGTCTGTATTCCGAGACACGAGTAATGTTGAAGTTCATCAATGATGGAAGGTGTACCGGCGCCCGTGGAAATTATAGAATGAACTGAAATATCACGCTTTTTGAAGTCCGCGTGCATCTAATTTGGCGTATTTCTGGACATAATTTGTAGGTGAAATCACAAGCTCTACAGACAATCACAGTGGATTTGCGTACCATCTTCAGAGGAAGATTGCTCCTTGTTTTCACCTTCGCTGTTGCTTTGTTCCTCACTCTCTTCTTCGTCATCACCTTCCTCTTCTTCTTCGCTGTCACTAGGTTTGTTTTTACCTGATGAACTGCGTTTGGAGCTCTTTAATTCACTAAAATCAATCAATCAAGCAATCAATCATTGCTTTTAAATTGCGATGTTTCAGAGTCTTCTTGAAACCAATGTCCGTCAAACGCACAATAAACGCTTTTCCCCAGTGGAAATTTGATCATGTCATGCTTTTTCGAAATGTTAAATAAATAAATAAATAAACACCCAAAGAAACAGGGAAACAAAATAAAAAAAGAGTTCCCCTAAGCCATATGACGTCGTTTACCATGAAGTTGGTCCGTTTTCATAAATTTTGTCAATTCGTTGATTGAATTCACGTGATGTTCACGTGATGAGACCGCCATGTTGGTGCCATAACAATAGAAAAATACAGCTCAAGTTTTGCATAATAATAGAGTCAAATTCCCAAAGGACTTTTTCGCTATTGTTCTTTCCACCAACATGGCCGCCATGACGTCAGCTGCAATCAAAGAATATACCTCATTCACGATGGCCGCCATGTTGGATTTGCTATTACCATGCAAATTAGCTACACACTTCTGAGGGGGCAAACAACACAAGTTCGAGAGGTTATAACGAACATTTTAGCCACACAGATGATTTGTTTCACGTTCATTGAATGTTTATCACCTAAGCAGTAAAATAAAATGACTACACAAGTTACTTCGATGATTTTTTAGTGAAAAATGAGCAGATAACGAAGAAGAACGTGAAACTGTCAAAAGCAATCAAAAGATATAAAATTATTATAAAAGGTACTTAATTCTAAATACTAAAATGCACTTTTAGCAATGCTATTTCAATATTTCGACGAGCCGATTTTCCACAATTTACCTTTTTTCCAATGTTTGCCCCCCAGCATAACACATGGCTAATTTGCATGACAATTTGAAAACCAACATGGCGGCTATCGTGAATAAGGCCTATTGTGTGCCTTGCCGTCTTTGTGCTCTCACTTATCACATGCAAATAAGTGGCCGGTTATTCTGCAGTTTAGCTGTAAGTCCTTGTGTTGGACCAACGTTAAACAAAAAGATTCTAGAATAAATCTGTAGCAGATACAAATTCAATACTATCAGGAGAAATAACTTCAAAAGTGTGCACTCAGCCATGGATTCCCGTTCCCCTCAGATCATCGGTGTTCGGTGCTCCACCTTTCAGGTCCATTACGCTTTCTAAATTACCAACTAACTGCCACCAACCAGTTGGGTTTTTTTCGACACTGCTGCGTTAATTTAAAATGTTACTCTACGTACACGACACCTCAAACTGCAGGCGTCGAATTCTCACAGATTAAAAAAAAGCTCTCTTCCTTTTATTTGACTGACCTGGCAAAATCGAAGTCTGTGCTGGAACGCTCTTGCATGTTATCTTTCAACAATAGAGAACAAGAATGAGATGTTACTTCCACTAAAAAACAACTTGCACAGCCAGTCAGATCAGCCAGCAATTTTCAGAGAACTTTGTCGCAGCTGTAAGGCAACCATAAACTGTGAACACAGTACGTCAAATATGATACACGGTGCAAATTGGTGGTACAAGATTAAAAATAACATGTAAGACAAGACCGAAACGATAGCCCTGTTTCCTCGAACTCTCAAAGATGATCAGTGCAAATCGCCAGTAAGGAGATTATTTTGAGTGCATCGCACTTTATAATTACGGGCGGATAAATTTGTTTCTCCACCTTGCATATTGGTTAAGAAAATAAAACAGTATATAACTGAAAAAAGACAAAGCACAGCCTAGTTAATGCGGATTTTTTTAAAAAGAATTTCACGCTTCAAGCATACCATAATTTGGTATATTTTTGGAATTTTCATCGTCAGATTCACTTGTTTTTTTCTTCCGCCGCTTTTCTGTCTCTGCCTTTCGTTTGAAATACCTGTACAAAATGTGAAAAGAAAAAGAAAATATCGATGATCATTGGTTATCTTCGTGCCAAATAGGTGATAAGGTCGACTGGCTACATGCTACTATATGTATCAGTGGCTGGCTGTGATGGTTTGTGATGGGTGGACTGATTTGATCCTTAGAGTTATTCCCCGAGTCAGTACGATTCCAAATTGTTCCCTCGGCGGTTCGTTGACGTACCGTTTCGACAAGTTCAGTCCCAGCAGTATGGTGGGACAATAGACCATTTTACAGTTGTAGCTAAGTTACCTGGCCTACGAATGGAAGCGAGGCTGCCGGTGACCCTGTTTTGATACAAACCTCCGTGCTTTTGTAATGTTAATACGGACTAATTAGAATTACAACAACACAATTTGCATGATAAAAGCAGTGGGGGCTGTATCAATGCAAGGTCACCGGCAGCCTCGCAGCCATTCATAGGCTAGGTCGCTGAGCAAACAATTGTAAAATGGCCTATTGGCCAGTTTCGTATTCTAACGGTTGGGTTGGATCGAGCATGAAATGGAGGCTAATATGAGGGAATCTTTTCACATGAAAATAATCACCCCGCATTAGCCTCCATTTCATGCTAGATCCAGTCTAACCGCGAGAATACGAAACTGGCTTCTTGTCACCTGAAATGGTCTATCAGCCACGACTCTCCTATTGTTCAGTGGCTGTAGAGCATCCGAACTAGTAATCGGAAGGTCCGACGTAGGCTCGACACTTGCAAAGGAGTTCTCGGATTTTTTCCGAGTATCCCCGTGTCAACAAATTGGAAAAATATCATCTCTTCATTGTGCAATCAATGTGCATAGCTTCAAACAAATAGGAAGAAAGTGGGGTCAAAGCTCGAGTATTAAACTCACAGTGGAAGAGGAACCTAGGCCCTTTTCTGGTGGAAAAACACCTGTCAAAGTGCAGTGACGTCTAACGTCTTCGAAAACATAGTCGACAATAAGGCATACCTGTGGAAAAAGACTTCGTCTTCCCGGATGTCCTCCTCTTTCTTCACTAAAAATGCTTCGGTATTCACTATTCAAAATGAAGAAAAGAGAAGTAAAAGAGGATTGCTGAGCGTCTATTTCCCTACCCTCGCTTGTTTTATAGTTCAATCACAAACATCAATCCGCAGTTTGCCTCACATGAGATGTACTGAGCCGTCAGTTACGTTTGCACGTTTGCTTGTCTTTTCTAGAATCACACAAGAACACAAAACCCTCGGGTCAATCGTAATACTAACTTTTACATTCTGTTCTTTCAGAAGGAAGGAGAAAAACATTTTGTTTTTCCTATTACGCTTGCATGCAAATACAGCAGATAAAAAAACGACAAATGCGCCTTGATAGCCTTGAAAGAAGAAAAGAGTTTTTGGGCCTTTTGCGTTTGCGACAAGCGAAAAAGATGCTATTCGCGCGACGCACCTGCTATGGGTATGGGCGTAACGTAAAATCACGTACACACAAAAAACACTACCCTGCCAACACTAGAACTCTGCTTTCTACACTGTACGGTCATATTGCCGCATTTAAAGACCTCATACCAGGCTGCTCGGCTAATCGACTTGACAACGTTTTCGGCTGCATTAATGAGCCTCCATGATCTGAAAAAGGAAAAAAAAGTAAATTTCACCAAAGGAAAGACAAAACAGAACAAAGTAAAAAGACATACAAAAAGAAAACTGAGACAAATCAAAAACAGCTATCATTTAAAGTAACGAAACCGCAGTGCAGGAGGCAATAGACAAAAACTACCTCTTTCCTTTTGCTTCGGATTTTTATATACAAATCTGTCAAGGAATCTGCAATTCAGGGAACAGTGAAGAGTAAGACACAATGACAAGTTTTGCTTGTCCTTTTATGAATATACGATTTTTTTGTCCTAATACACAAGACCAGATGGGGCTGACAATTTGCAAGTATCATGAAAAGGGCAGCACTTATTCTTACGTTATACTTTTATTACAGCAATAAGGTACTTCCTTAAAACAAAATCTGTCTTCAAATAACCGTCTTTATTTAAGGTTTAAATTCATTGATAGTCTACAATTTTAAGTTAGAATCTAAGCTATTCCCAGTATTAAGAACACGATACTGTGCGATATAACTTTTACCACACCTTACCCGCGGTTTGAACTTGGGATCTCTCGCAGTAAGAGCGCAGAAGATGTCACTGCGCCATCAAGGCGATTGTTAAAGGGGATGGGTAATACAAAGTAACTGATATTTCGGACTTTACTATCGGTCGGTTATAAAACCCGGGGTGATACTTAACTCAGTTTGAAAACTACGACCATTCTCGCCCTAGTATTAGTGGGCATTTTTTCAGCTCCTGGTCCAGGTTTTTCAGTCAAGTGCACGAACCACACACGCTCGCGTCAGCTCATGCATGATTCAAAATGGGTCACCGAAATTAAAAAAAATACCTCATAAGAGTGAAGTCCTGTAAAGGGTCCCCATTGTACTCTATAAAATCTCCCTGCCGATTAAAAGCAGACAATTATGAGACTCTGACCGATAATTTGCCTTTAGTTGTCATCTCGTTGTCATATCATCGTCATCGCTATCGTCGCTCTCTTCAAGATAATTATTATCATTATTATATTCCAATTATTTCTACCAACATAATTATTATTAATATTATTGTCATATTCGTCATCCGCGATCGTTTCTACCAAGATATAATTATTATTAATATTATTTCTACCAACATAGTATTATATAATAGTAATAGCAGCAGTAAGTAGTATATTTTTTTCATTTGCACAGGAAATATTTGTCGCACTATTGTATGCAACACTTGCATGTTGTCCAAGAACATGACTAAACCATGAAAATAAAAATATGCAGCCGTGAAAATATCTTTTAATCAAATGCAAATAAGTTACTATGCATTTGAAATTTGTGGCGCAAGACACGGTAAACCCCACGCCTAACGCGCCTTTTGTAGTGCGTCTTCGTGTTTAATTTGTTCTTTCACCCGTTGCCAAGCAACTAGCTTATCGTCATTTGATTATTTGAGTCCAAAAACAACTCCACCTTAGGAATGTTAATTCTTTTCACCGTGAATGAGAAACTTTCCAATGTATATGATGTCGACTTCACGACCTCAGTCAAGCTCAGGGGTTCAAAATTTTCACGCACCCTCCTGCAGAAACGCCTAGCTGTAATCTCTCGCTTCACTGGCACTGGCATTAAGATATGAGTTAAAAAATTCATCAAGGCAATCTAGATAAACTAGGAATACTCTACCCCCTGCGAGCGAAGCGAACCATTCAATATGAACCTTTTTTCTCTCAGTTAAATCAGAATTATCCAAGTATAATTTTTTAAGCCCAGAATTTCTATCGCTTAGCCTAGTTTAATTTACAGTTAGGTGATGCAAGGGAAAAATTAATTTCAATATTAAGAAGCTATTTTGATTAAAACTGGAATGAAAACATGCGCTCCCAGAATTAATCGAAACAGCGCTTATCACGCACAAGAAGAGAGGGAGTAAAAGGATG
Organism: Montipora capricornis; assembly: GCF_036669925.1. Classification (NCBI taxonomy): domain Eukaryota; kingdom Metazoa; phylum Cnidaria; class Anthozoa; order Scleractinia; family Acroporidae; genus Montipora; species Montipora capricornis. The sequence continues at coordinate 40,667,580 of NC_090894.1, forward strand.
AAGAATGGTTTTTGACAGGCATGCATTAGAATACTTCAAGCTAAAATGACTGGAAAATCAAGGCTATACAAAATTCAGAAAGTTGACTGAAAAAATTCTGGTTTCTTAATACATGACTGTGTAACTAGAACCTTTATAATTTTCTGTGTGCTCAAAGCTGAAGAAGTTCAAACACTTACCTTCATTAGAGTAGTAGCAAAAACGACCACTGAAGGATGATAATGTCTACACAGTCGGTTAAGTTCCCATGAGCAGGAATTTTCTGCCCCGCTATACAGCGGATTTCTCTGCTGAGGCTTATACAAACGGTTTGGTCCTGTCTGATTCAGTTTATGCTCTTTCTGTGCGATCTCCGTCGTGTCGGTGTGGTTTCCTTGTTGTTTATGGTCACTGGTCGCGTTATTGTTCTTGTCAGAATAATTATCCTCATCTGAGGGCGCGTCTACGAAATGTTCCTCGTCATCATCATCCTACGATCCACAAAAAAAGGTTAACTTTTTCCTACGGGTGAGGAATTTGGATGACAGCAGGAAAAGAACAAGCTTGGATGTATTGAGCGTTGTGATTGATTAAGTCAAGGAACACATTCAGTAATACAGAGAACATGTTTGGATCGCTCTAATAGGACTAATACTTGAAAACTCCGCTTTCTAACCTTACGATGGTCAATTTATTTCCCAATTTTACAGTAAAATCCTATTTATAAATATGATTATGATTATTCCAACCTTCTTCTCCGTTTTTACATGTACTTTTATAGCTACGACACCCTCTTTTTCTACTTCAGAGTCATTTTTTGGCACTCGAGAAGCATGTGCCAGGAATGCCTATTAAACGTCAGCATTTAAATGTTAATGTACCCTAGGTATTTTTGGTGACGCAACACATTTTAACAGGGAAATCAAAGGGGCTGTTTACATGGAGGTAGGAAGATCCTAGCACTAGGAAGATCCTAGAAGGCGAAACAACTTTTCGTTTGGTCTACACGCAGAAATTTCTGTCTGGGTGGAAGTGGAGAATGAAAGCAAGATGGCGGGCAAGAACAACAACCATGTAATTTGGGTCCTTCTACTCTCCTTACTAGCTTTAATAACTTCCTCTTCATCTTCCACCTGGCAATCTCTCAACTTATTCGGATGTATTTGACTCGCAGCGTTTTCGACATTGCTGTCGATGGATTGCTCGTTACTTTCCACTGTCTCTCTCGTTTGGGCGGTGTATCTTTGAAACAAAACTGGTCCTGAATATTGTCGACGGTCATCAGCATCATTAGAATCGTCCTGTGGGAACGCCAGACGGAATTGTCGACCTTTGGCAGCTGAATACCGTGAACACCCGGCCGCCGCCATGTTGGTTTTTTTTCCCCTAGTACCAGGAACTTCCAAGCGAAGGCAGTTTACATGGTGCTAGGATCTTCCTAGCTCACAGCTAGGAAGATCCTAGCACTAGGGCCAAGTACGAGCTCTTGCATGTAAACTGAATACAGAAAACATATGGCGCTAGGATGATCAGCCTTCTAGGATCTTCCTAGTGCTAGGATCTTCCCAAGGTCAATGAAGAGAAATCTGTATCAGATATGCAGATATTGATTAATTTAATAAAACATTTCTATTGTTTTCACATCATGAATTATTAACGATTTTGTAAGGAGTATAACAAAACTTAACAACCATTCAGCCGTTTCTTTTCTTGAAAGCACCCTAAAAGACAAGCTATACGTTGCTTTTCCAAACAGGAAATCGTAATTTCAACTAACTTTTCCAGACTTTCAGATAGGGCCTTTAGGGCAGACAAAGTTGGTTTTCGTGTTCCAATAAGCAAGAAAAACTAACAGTAAAATCCTCAAGTTTCGGTTTTGTGAAAGCACGACAATTAAGTAATATATAATGCATGTAAAATTGATAGGGGAAACGGAGACAGGCGACCGGGGCAGAGGGAAGGGGGATTTCTGTTGATGGTATTCACCCTTAAAATAAGACAGGATCACTGTTACCTCCGGTTGTTCTATCAAACTCCTGATGCCCGGCTTGAGTTTTGTCAACTGAAAAACGTGATAAAAAACCACCAGTGATTAATATTTTAGTCAAAGGCCATAAAAGATTTCTCTCAAAAAGAGAGAGTCCTGGTGTCACCAAGCATTGGCCAGAAAGGAACTAATGTTTGGTATAGTGTTACCTCGGAAATCAAGAAGAGTACCCCACAGGTAAAAGCAGGTTGCTGAAAACTGCAGATTTGTAAAACACGCTTCACAAATGCCTGGAAAACAAGCAAACACAAACATTGTGAGCACTGTTCTTAAAAATGAATGGCATATCAAAAATTATATAATATTGTGCTTACCTTGACACGATGTAGAGATGGATCAGCTTTTAAAGACTTATACAAAACATTTAGGAATAAAGCCTAGAAGCAACCAAAAACAAATATTTAAGTCTCTTGAAGCTGAGGTGATAGACAAGACAAGCTGAAGACGTGTGTATTGACTAATCTGACCTGCTTGGAAGACGCTTTTAAAGTCGGATCCAGAAGTTTGGCATAAAGAGCCTGATAAAAACGATCTGACACGGACTGCCTGAAGAACAAAGAAGACAATTGTTTGTTTCAGCCAGAGAGATAAGAGAATAAATAGGCCTTTTTTGATATATTAAAATTCAGCTTGATAGTGAAGCAGTGAGGACAAAGACAATGGGAAATGGATGACATGTAAATATTTTTCACATTCATTCCAACGTGCTTCTATTGTTTTTGTCCTCACTGCCTCGCTATCAAGTTGAATATATGGCCTAATCGCGACCGCAACGAGGGGAGGGGGGGAAGGATGCGGAGGAAATGGAATCTCTTTACTGAGCAGGGAGGAACGTAAGGTCTGGAGTGCGCACTTGTACCTAGTAAGTAAGCGTGCTTGGAATTGCAATCTTGTACCTGTGGCCGAATCTAAGGGTAGCTATTGTCGAGGACGAGTATTTGCCACTCAGATCATTTTTTCACTTAATAACTCTGACGGATGAAAACCGAATTAATCCAAACCAAGACGCTTGAAACTTGTTACGGTTGAACATCTTCGCCGTAAAGAAGAACACTTAAGCAGTAAGCTGCTTATCGTTACTGCTTAAGTAATGTAATGATCTTTAATGTCTTTCGCATATAGTCCGTTAATACACCTGAAACTGCACTCCAATTTACAAGTAAAGATAACGCTTTAAGTACCTGGACTCCATGACTTGAAACAACAACATGAGAGCCTTGCAAAATACAAAAAAGGTTATCATTTGAGGGCAGAGGGGAAAATCAATTGAATTGTGATGTTACACCTAAACAACTACATCGTAAAACCTTCATTGAATGAACCCAAGACAAGATGATCTGCAGTTGCTTGCAGCATGCTTCAGTAGGAGTATTTCCCACTTCCTTTTGCTTGCCTTAGCACTAGTAACTGAAATTTAAGCTTGCAGGAAGCATTTATTTGTACGTTATGGCAACTATAACAGTGTATTTTGCTGCTTATTTCATGATAATGTATTTGGCCTTCACTCTTTGAGACAGCGGTAAAAAGAGAACGTATGGAGAAGTTGGCTCGGGTTGACGGGATTGATTTTTAGCTCATTTTCCCCTGAATATTACAGATATTGTGCGATTTCACAAAACAAAAGAGACAATAAAATGATTTTGATGCTTTTTTTCGACAAACAGCAGTCTGCTGTTAGCTGTTGCTACGGCACCAGGTCTCTCTATTGTTTGCCACTTATGGCCAGAAATGACACTAATTTGATGCACGCCAAATTTTGACATCCAACACGATCCGCCACTTTACAGTGGTACTATGATCAAAAAATCGTATCTTTTTTTCCTTCAGATTTTGGTAGCGTGTTCGCTTAACACCTGATTGGCAAAATTTTGAGCTTTGATTTTTATCTAAAGGCTGTTTATTTGAGTGTAAGTTTTGGATTTGACGGTCCGCCATTACTCACGTTCAAAACTGACCGATTGGACCCCAGAGAGTTGGATCTAGGAAAGTGACGTAATTTCCTCACTAGCTAAAAATTTCAGCGTGTAAGCGCAACTTATTTTATATGCAAAACACGAGTTTAAAAATCTGAAAGCCCGAAACTCCCGTGCTGCATATCAATTCAGCCGCGCACACACGCATTGCATTCTTAAACTATTGAGCATTTGACGTCATTTTATCCTCGAACCAGCTCTCCCAAAATTTTGAAGTTAGTAATGGCGGACCAGTAAATAAGAAAATTCCAGTTAAAATAAACAGGTGTCTTTTTAATCCTCGACCCAGCTCTCCCAAATTTTTAAAGTTAGTAATGGCGGACCAGTAAATAAGAAAATTCCAGTTAAAATAAACAGGTGTCTTTTTAAAATCAGAACTTAAAACTTGGGTCACTTAGTGTTTAGTTAACATAGTTTTGAAATTCAAAGAAAAAAAAGAATTGTTTTTTTGGTCGTAGTACCACTTTAAGTCTACGCCTTTGCTACCTATTTCCAACAATGACGTAAGGGGAAAGGTTAGCGTTACTTTTAGCTTAAGGTAAATGCAACTGTTTATCTTTACTTAAAGAGCAGCATTTGGGGCACAATTCGTAACGTTAATTGTCTTTATTATTCCACTATTACGCCATTTTACCATATTTGGTCAAGAGAACCCGCAAAATATGAGACGGTATGACACTGTGGTGTCCCGGTTTGACCGGTTTAGAACAGAGCAAATACGGACGGAACGGCAGTTTTTCAATGAATGAAATTGCTTTCAACGCGATACAAAGCCCGAGAATTTAGCTTGTCATCGCTTGTCACTTGTCATTTCGTTTATACGATCAAATAAAGGACATTTGGCTGGCTTTCTGTGCTGTTTACATCGTTCGCAAGCGCCCTAAAGGACTGATGATGCATTTTTTAGAAACGCTCTTACCAGATAAAATTTAAAAAAAAAACACCTTTTTGTAGTGGAATAATAAATCTCTTATTCGATGGTTGAACGTGTAATACTCGTGGAAATTTTGCTCATTGCTACGCAACTCGCAAAATATCCGCGCATATAATGTATATATTCCGCGACATGAGTGATGTTGAAGTTGGGGAGTAAAGAAAGGGGACACTTCGTGACGCTTATTGAAAACCGTGTGCATCTAATTAGCGTCAATCCTGAACATATTGTTTGTTTGTTTGTGTTGATTTTCTGAAAAGACAGTAATTTGGCTGCTACGGATGCAGAAATTCTCCTTCAACCCATGACAGCTATTTGAGGTTTATTGTATTCAAAAGAGGTGAAAACTCAGCAAAAGTTGCCGTACAAACCTGCACACTTGTGCTGAAAAAACCAATGTGCACGGTCCGAAACAGAGTATTGATTTGTTCATTATATTGTTCGTCATCTTCTACAAAAGAAAAGAAACAAGGTCTCTGAAGTTTCTCACTCACTGTACTGACAGCAAACATCTTTTAAATACCTTTAGCATAAGGAAAGGCTCTGTTAACACCTGTGAGAAGAGCACTTAGCAATTTTGCTTCCATATCCCCTTTCTTTAAGAATGCCTGTCAATACAAACGCAAAAACCGTAAGGGTAGCACAAACACCCCAACCAATATTCGACAATATTGGCCAATGATGGAAATGCCACACAACCACAAATAACCTACAACCAAGCTTTGGTAACACTGACAGTACAGAGAAGGCCTATAGAATCACTCCTAACAATATCCACCGATGTTGGTCAAAGCTGGATAGTGCCGGCATAAGTCCCAACACTTTCCCACCCTACTTGGCTTATACTGGCGGTGTAATTAAGTAACCATATACACAATCAATACAGTGTGGGCCGATGTCTGAAAGTGCACAACCCTCCACAACTTCCATCCCTGTTTGAAAATCGAGAGAACAGGAAATGAACATGTATCGACTTCATTGGTAACCTGATGGCCCATACACATTCACACTTACATTAGCATTACCCTGGCATCAGCTGCGGCCGATAAAGAACAGTGCAAAGCTCCCATCAGCTTTGATCGCTGATTGAAATACACTGCCAATAACACATCATTTTTTTCTCACGGGTTAAAGAGCGACGTAATCAAGTGCCATTGGAACCATGTAGAATGCACAAGAGAGGGTTAACACTGCTTTGGCAGTGATCATAACACTCATATTAGCCAATTGAAAAGCTACAGCCTGTATGCTTAAAAAAAAAACCACATCACAAATAAAGCTAGAAACTTCTGCCAAAAAACATCCAACGAAAGTCAACAAAACTTGGCGCTAAAGAGTGCATTGAATACTTGTTTCAAAACTGATAGGATTTGTGTGGGCCTCAGTAAGACTGTTACTTAAGAAAGGTTAAATGCCATTACTTGAAGTCCTAATGACGCGATAAACTAAAACTGCAATTAAAAGTCTAAATTCTGGGCAATGAAATAAATTATGAAAAATAATGTCTTAATCAAAAGCTCATATTCAGCATGTCGATATTAACACATACGTGGGAATCCAACCGACCAAATTAATAACTTCTTACTAACCAAGCGCGAGGGCCGTACTGGAGAATATTGGCCCGAGGTCGTGGTAGTACGGACCGAGCGCAGCGAGGTCCGTACAAAACGACCGAGGGCCAATATTTCCCAGTACGGCTCGAGCTAGCTCGGTTAGTAAGTAGTTTATTATATGGCTTTTTAATTACTTTTTGCTTTGTTTTTGCAAGCCCGTAATCGGCCCGTGGGCATTACGGGAGAATAATGCCCTACAATTCAGTCACAATTAGCCAATCAAAGCGCGCGTTACATCGGCTACAAACACAAGCCATACAATAATACTACATATAACCTTAGTATAAAGAACTTGACATACCCTGAAGAAGGAAAAATAGATGGAAATTAGCCTGGTGGCAAGATCTTGATCACGTTTACCCAGGATCAACTGATTAAGAAAACAAATCGCATAATATCTGCAACAACAAAAAATTCTTTTTTAATTAAAATAAAATGCAGGTGCAAATTCCCATTATTGAAAGTTTAATTTTGATATGAAAAGTTGCTTCCACGATTTGCATTTTAAGGTGAGAACGCTATCTCTTAGTTCTTTATGCATTTCCATGCAAGCGACCAACGATTTGAATGACAGAAAAACTAGGAAATATAACTTTGGTTCAATGCCAGATTTATTAAGTGAATACACGATTTGCTGCCTGCCTGACAGAAAAACAACATGACTAAATAAACAATAGACAAATTGAATGGTCGGCTAGTTTTTGAACTTACAAACACATACAGCGACAGACTGGTCCAACCCTCTAAACTTTATACTTACTGAGCCTTCATGGCTACGTTTGGTCTGTACAAAAGCTTTTCCATTTCTTTCGTTATTACTAGCTTCATGTTAGGATGTTTGATGACTACAAAATGAAGAAAACAAACAATTTGAGAAATTGGTTGGTGCGAAATGTCAAAATTAAAGGGATTTGTGATTCACGATTTGCTGTGATTTATGTGTCAATGAAAAAAGCCTCGCAAGTTCACAAAGAACTTCACCTGAAATGGTGGCACCCGCCGACTTTTTATCAAGCAATTTTCAATAAAACGAAATAAATTACCCGCACGAATCTAAACCTGAAGACATACTCTAAAATAAATCCTAGTTAACCAGACAACAACCCAAACAACCCAATTTTTTTCCTGGGTGAAAATTTCGCTGGTTTTAAATACAAACTTTGTTTTCCAAATCCCATTTGTACTAAGAAAATATCAGGTAACTGAAATTATCAAAGGCAGAGAATTCTGATTGGTTCTCTGAGCGGTCCCAATTTTGCAATACAAACCGCTACGATGGACCAGTCATGAAGCAGCGTACATAGGTTGCCAACTGTTCCCAGTTTCTCAGAAATAGAAAGAAAACTGCGAGAAATTTTTTTTGTTTGGTCATGTCAGTTCCAGTACGAAATTTACTTTCCAGAACCATTAACAGAAGCAGGCGAAGAAGCAAAACTCAAGGGATAGAAAACCCTACGCAAAAGAGGCAATATAATAAAAAGCTAATTGAACTAGCTTGTTCCGTCCGCATTGGGAAAATATTGGTCGAGTTCCTTTTTTGCAAGTTTATGGACCGAGCCTGAAAACTTGCAAAAAAAGGAACTCGACCAATATTTTCCCACTGCAGACCTCACGTTACTTCAATAACAACTATTTATGCAGGTTTGCTGAGTGCGAAGCTGGGAGGATTTTTTATTTTGATGATAAATAAGTAACGTTTATCAACATTACACTGCGAAATTGTCTGTTTACTGGAGCACATGTATATCTCACCTAAGCGTCTCAACAGATCAACTGCTTTAGATGCAACTTTCTTCTCAGGATCCCCAATCTTGTTGACAAGTAAACTCAGCAGAACCTTCACGTGATTAAAATAGAAACCTTTTATGTTGGTGTACAACAAAGAGCCGTACTAGGTGTATGCCACTACATCTACGCTATCTGATTTCCATGAAATGTTGTTGCCATTCAATGGCATACCGTACTCTATCTTTCAATAAACACCGTGCGTTGCAACAGAACTACAGTGTACGTACATTTTACTTTAAATAACTCTTTATCTCTTGGGTAGTATGCATTGGGACGGGCCAATTAGGCAGTCTGTATTCGACAGTACAGCCCATTAATCTACAAGTTTGCTGTTGTCGTTTGTTATCGTAAGTTACAGCTCCTTGTTTTTTTTTTTCAGTCCAATTCATGTTTTTTTATGCTTTGCTTTCAGGCTATATATTGAGCTGAAAAGGAAGGGGCCATAACTTACACTATTACCCTCCGAACTCTGTTTTTAATGTATTATATTCTCTTCAATACGTGGTTTTCACATTACGTCATCGCCGCCATGTTGTTGGACGAAACAAAAGATCTCTCATTAGCTCCTCTTGTTCGTCCACCAGCAACTGCACATTGCAGCATTGTTATCTGTGTCTCTAGAGATTGGTTGCAAACCATCTATAGACCTTATTCTTAAAGGGAACCTCCACTTCAACAAAAAATAACTTTAAGTCACAGGAAATAACTGTTATAGTCAAGTCAATCTAAGATATTTTCAAAGATAGCGTTTGTATACGAAACAAATACGTTTTAGAATCGTCTATAATTGTTTTCAAATTTTGCGGGCGCCGCCATCTTGAATAATTGTGACGTGTTACGGTTGCACTATTGTTATTAGACAAAAGCTCTTTGTGTGAAAACAGTAAGTCAACCACAACACGTCACAATTATTCAAGATGGCGACGCCAGCGAAATTTGAAAGGGAAAATCAGCTATTTTAAAATTTACTTCATATAAACCCTTTTTTAAGAGGAAATTTTGAACAAATTTGTTTACAGACATAATTTCTTTCCGTTTAAACTTATTCTGTAGTAAGAGTGGAGGCTCTCTTTAAATGGCGGTCAATTTATAATTATTTTTTCCAAGTGCAAATTAGCCTACCAAGTCTCGATACCATACAGTGAATAGACCGATTCGGCTAAAGGCCGGTTTACACGATACGATTTATCGGCCCGACGGCGCAAATCTTGTGTGTATTTTGACAGCCGATGAACGACCGATCATGGAAATCAAAATCAGTCCCATTCAAAAAATCTGTTGCAACGAAAACAGATTTTTTGAAGCCGGGATGACACTCCGAGAGAAACCGCCATGTCAATCAAAGGGTATGGGAAATTAACACTAAAGTTGTTAACCAACAAATGAGTTGTGTGGCATTTTCTTAGCAAACGCTAGCCTGAGCCTTTTGCTAAGATTAATTCTAAAAGGGTGTTCAATTAGACTAGTTTACTTACTTGCTCCTGCTCTGGTTTCTCGCTTAGTAAATCAAAAATTGTTCCTACAGAAACAAAATATTCCAAAAATGTTGAGCTCTTTGCAAAGAGAAGCTACAATAAAAACCCGCAGAACACGCATCAGAGTCAAGACCATCCAGACACTACCTCAGATTAATAAAAATGGTCACAGTGCAAACAGATTAAAAAACGCAGACTCAAGACATGGTAACTTCAAGGAAAGGGTCGACTGAAATGAAACTATTTCGCCACCATTCCACCTACGTATGACTGTACAGAATGGTACGAATGGCTTTGAAGTACATGTAAATAATAGAGAAAGCAGTATTCGCTGTTGTAAGCTGGTGTTTTCATCTGGTTTTCACAGCCAAGAACTGTTCTAAAATGTATATATACCACACAATTGCAACATAATCATTTTCATCATAAAGTAACATTATTATTGCTTGTACAATTGCCGATGCCATGGCTTAAAATCCCTACCGTGTGTATTGTGCGCCAATTTCTACCAACGAAGGCATTAACTCACCTAAAATCTTACTTCTGATGTGAATCAAAGTGTCATGAAGAAGATTCTGTGAACAGAAAAGGTAAAATTTAGAATCTAATTTCTGGACTGCCTCTACACGATTACACCCCTGTGGGCATCGCATGTCCTTGCGAAGCCTTAATATTGCTGGACCAATCCGCTTCACTTCAAGCCTACTTTTTGGATTTGTGACAGGATGTGTTTTTTTCGAGGACGGCTAGCGGATAGTCGGAAAAAACGTGTGGACGCTCTATCAATGAGCTACAGTACACTCGTCTGTTAAGCTGATTAGTCTGGTATGCAGTCACATACATGTAATGTCTTTCAAAATTAACCTGTTCCTTTAAGATAGCCGAGAAAACCATTATTTGACAGACGCTGTCTATGCTATCACATCAATTGCCTTACCTCGCCAGATGGCTCCTCTAGCTAACTGCAGGAAAATGAACTAAAGTTCGGGAGCTTGTCAGTTTGACTCCAGTGCTAATTAACTGAATTTTTCCCACGTTAGAGCTCAAACAAACCGCATAATTTACATATCTTCAACATTTTCATTATTCCCGAATGCTGATTTCTAAGGTGTAAAGTTGTAGCTTTTCTGAAATCTTTCCCTGATGTGCCATACCTCTACAACGCCGATAAACTCCTTGTATCTTTGTTTTAACAATTCCTCGAAGTGCCACAGGATAAGTCGCCTATCTCGTTCATCCCAGCCACCACCGTTGTGGATAACTTCACTCAAAGTCATCAAGGGATGCTAAAATTTCAAAGCACAACAGGTAGATATCCATAACGATCACTGTTGACACAAAATCTCATTATCTCATTTTACATCATCAGGACAGAGTCAGTGCCATGCTTGATAAGCACAGCATTAAATTTTAGACGCTGCTAAAATCAAACAGAATGATCATTAATTCTTCTGATTGGAGTTCCAATTCGTTTCTTTGAGCCTGACTTTCCGCATCGTCAGTTTCAGTGTCCTAAGCAGAGTTGCTCGAGCACTTTTTAGTTTCAATGAAGAAGTAAGTAGAGTTGAAACCTCATACAACAATGTGGGTCAATCCACCCCACATCAGCCTTCAGTGTCGATTCACTCCACATTTGAGTTCTTCTGCCCAACAAAATTTTTATCTTGTGGATCGGGCAAGTGTATAAAACACTAATTTTTACAGCCAGGAAATAAAATAATGCCATTAATTCCATTTTCATCAAGGTTTCTACAAGAACTTTGCAGCTCAATCCATTGCAAGGGAAAAGCAGCCAAGGTACAAAGAGAACTGGTATACGCCATTCGACCTGCTTTACTTGTCTAGATTTCAAATGGAAAGTAAATTATGAAATTATATTTTCCAGATTTCTCAGGGAGGTAGCATGATTTAGTGGTTAGGTAGTTGACCTAGTAGAATTTGCATGTGGTGGTGCCAGGTTTGCTCTGGGTTTGTCTTTGGTGATTCCTAATTCAACTCAACCACAATTAGTAAAATAATAGTCAACTGGTTTCTTCCTGCCAGTTGAGGTTCTTAATCGCCTTCTGTTAAGCCATTGGCTCCTGATAGAGCGGTTTTCAAATGAGTGTAGTAAAACCAAAACCAAAGTAATTACTTTGGCCAATCAAAAAGGACGGAGACAATCCAGTAAACCAATCAAAACCCGAAGTAATTACACGTAGCCGACACAAAGCGCGGGAAAACGTGCACGCGTGAGCCACGATTGGTTTTGCTTTCACTTCTGATTGGTTGAAAAAGTGGCCAGAGACCTTTGAACCAATCACAGAGTGAAGTAGAAAACAAAATTAATTACTTTCGACACTCAATTGAAAACCGCTCTAGTGCCTCTTATAGATTTTAGTCAGCTCTTTTTCCCGGAGTTTTGTATGGGAGGTCACAGGTTTGAATGCAGGCCAGACCAACAGTAAGGGTCTTTGTAACTTAATGTGCAAATGGGTATTCATGTAACTTTTATAATTATTTCTCTCCCTATAAACCAAACCATAGTCCCTGGCTTTTAATCACACAACTCTGACCGACGTCATTAAGCAAGAGTGGTCAACTTGGAGATAATCTTGTACACGGATTCCTGAGTGATGAAACTACACTTAAATAACATATTGGCAGAACTTAAATTGACGCAGTCTAAGCGAGCACTGCAACTGGTAAAAACCTGAATTTAAGCTATTTCGAGCATGGATACATGTATGTTTACATCTGTTACAAAAACATTTTTCTGTCCTTTAGAGGACATATGCACACAGGGGTAGAGAGGGTGGCAAATATATCTAAAATACCATTTCATGATGTACAAGGAAGCAAATCATCATAAAAACAAACCTGACTAAATGTACGCAACTTTCTATTGGCTGGCAACAGTGAAGTCATCCAAAGTTCTTTTAACATGTCTAGAAACATGAACAACAAAGATGAAGATGATTAATGTTATTCGCTGTGATATGGTCTCAAGAGCAAATAACTTGCATTGTTTCTACGTAAAGATCCCCCCCAACCCGCCAAAAAACGTATTGCATTATGGGATTGAGAAATAGTCCATTGCTTTTGTTCATTCTGAGATCCCCGCTGACTGATGACGGATCATGGCAGTCACAAATTTTGTTGCTTCCATAATTTTGTTGCAATTTGCAATTCGTATTCACCTCAAGTCGTTGTTATTCGTTCCTCTTCAGCCTGGTAACACTAAATGGACCTTGGAAGCATATTATAATGCCGTAACGTTGGAGGCAGTGTGGCCGAGTGGTTAGGGCCCGTGCCTTGAGATCAGGTGATCCTGGGTTCAAGACTACGTTCTGACAACTCATTGAATTTGTTTCAGGTAGTCCCTGGTTCACTTTCCTGGTGCGCTTGTAAAATAGCCAACTGGTTTGCCTCCCTCCAGTTGGGATTCTTAACAATTGTATATGTTCAATGCTTAGAGATATTAGCTACTACCTACTCTGAAATCCGAGAATAAAGTGTATTATTATTTTTTATTCAATGGCGAAGCTATCGTTCGCTGTTTTGTCACGCGTGTTAGCCGAGTATATTCCAGCATGGCGTCTCAACTCTCAGGCTACAAACTTCTCTACAGGCTTCTGCTTATGTGTGGTGTCATCTCGGCTAATCCAGGACCTTGCTCAAGGCTTAACTGTGGTGGCCTTTGTACATGGAAAGACCAAGGTTTATGCTGTGATGACTGAGGAAAATTGTTTCACCCTGCATGTCAGTCAATCGGCTCCACAACTTTCTCCGCTCTTAACGATAGTGATGTGTCCTGGATATGCTGCTCATGGGACAGTCCAAATTATTCGACATTTTTCTCTTACCACAATCTGGACCTGACAAACATCTTGAAATGGCTCAGTTGGACAAACTTCTACAAAAAGCCCTACTCCATTGGCTACCTCATCCCCTTGTGTTAACAACAGCACAAGTCATGGACAGAGAAAGCTAGCTCACTCGTGATATAGCAAGTGGTGAATTTTCTCCCAGATGGTGTCAAAACAGTTCAACATCTTCAGACGTGACAGAGAAAACACCACAGGGGATGGTGTGTTCATTGCAGTCTCCAGTGATTTTGTGTGTTCTAGGGAATGTGAGTTGAAAACTGACGGTGAAATCCTTTGGGTTAAAATTTGTCTTGTTGGCTGTAAGAACTTGTACGTTTGTGCCTATTTCAACCCTAATAAAGGCAATGAGATCAGCCTAGCAAATTTTGAACAGTCTGTACTCCAAGTGAGTAATTGTAACTTGCACAACTGGATTTTTGGAGACCTGAACCTCCCAGGTTTCGACAGGAAAAACAACATCCTCAAGCCAAATTGCTCATTCCCTAGTTGGATGATTATGGCTGTACACAAAATTATAAATGGTCATGGAACCTACATGTACATGTATGAGGGTCCAGAATAGTGTATCATTTTTCACGAAACTGACCAGTTGGTTGAAGATTTTATCTAGAATAAGGAAACCAGGAATTTCTACTCAAAAATATGAAAAAAATGAAATCGGCAAGTTTAAATTTTCACGACTCAGCCTCAACGGCGTTGATAGATGACTATCATAAAACGCTACTGGATATTATTAACTGTCAAAAATCGAATGTTATGGCTTTGCTTTAGACTGTGCTAGTGACCTCAGTTTCTGGAAAACAGCTACTCTAGGACAGGAGTGATTTGGGGAGTTTACTCTAGTATAGGGTAGCGAAATCTAGCTGAAACTAGCTCTGGTATAGGCTAAGGGTTCCAGGGTCCCAGCGGCACATCCCCACCCAGAAAATCCTAAAGTACCCCCCCCCCTCCCCCAGGCATTCAGGATACAGAAGGACTCTTGTGTATATTCTGCTCAATAGTCATACATGAAAATCTTACACACTCTGATTGAGGGTACGTGTGATATAATACATGTGGGTACAATTGTTACATAAAATTATGTTCATTAGAAAGTTTAAGTCGGATTTACTGTTTAGCGTATGCAAATGGTGTGTTATAAAAGTTGCCAGGCATTTCAAATTAAGTATGACTGTCTTTTTGGTTTGCACTAGGGGGTTGAGCAGAGCAGACCTTTTAAAGAACTTAAGACAGTCACTGTAACCAAGTCATTGGTCTTACTCCAACAAGTGAGGGAAACCTTCCTTCATTTTGATCTCTTACTGAACATTACTTTGCATTTCTTTTGTTACAGGACCTTTTACAGGAACACACAGTGTACAGCTGTACATGTATAAGGTCAGCTTATATTTTATCTACAGCTAATTCCAATTCAATTATTGACCAATCCACAAAAACAAAACTTACCCACAGCCATGATGCTCTCCCTTCGTCCCTTTTTCTTAGCCATCCCAATTAATATGTCCAAAGTTTTTAGCCGATGTACTGTAGATTCCTTTGTGATATAGACAAATAAAAAAAGAACCACTGAAGAATGCCAACTTCAGTAGCATGGGTGTAGCTCAACAAACTATTGTTCTTCATACAGTTACTAGAATATAAATACATGTATAAAACAGTAACTTGGCATTAGTAAGTCCCAATTTCCCTTACAGCGCAGAAATAATTTTTCAAGGTTTTTGGCAGGTACATGTGCATGTACATGTATTTTGTTTGATTGTGCATCTGTTTTATTTTCTCCACATCAAGAGGTTCATTTAGGTTGAAAAGGTGACTGAAAACAGGTTTTAGAAAATAATAACTGAAATGCATAAATTAAATCTTTTTGATTTATCTCAGCATGATACGATCAGATCAATATAACTGATTCCAGACAGAAATGCAATTCATAAAAAAAGAATAAAAATAATAAAACTCTGCAGGGTGGCCGCAGGAGGCTTGGCGTGCCATGTGGCTGTGTGTGAGCTTTAGCCACCATACATGTATTTGCATTTGCTTGCTAATTTGCTGGCCCCACCTTCTTTTGATGGTGCCAGTTCACAAGCTCATCTAAACTGTATTGGCAATGAGTAATAACAAATTAAAATTACTACTGTCTATTATGTATACCGCCATTAGTCACTATAAACAGTCCTCTCAACCCCAAAAGACCAAAAACCTTGAGATCAAGGTAAAAAACCTGGAGATTTATCAATGGCGTCAAAAATAATTAAAATCAGTTCATCAAAATAAAGTTATCTTTCCTGTTTATCAATGTAAAAAAACGTTACTGTTTGTCTTTTGACAAAGAGGATGAAAGGTAATAGATGCGACAAACTGGTAACAACAACCTTATTTGGCATCTGTCTTCTAAATATGGTTGTGATGTCTGTTTCTTGTCACCCAGTCGATCAAATATGACTTAAAACTGTGGATATCTAAAGAATTGGCACCAAAACATCAATTATTTTACAAGGCAGAAAATAATGAAAAATTAATATTCAAGGAAAGTGTATTCCATCGGCCTGTGAATCTGTTTACTGAGAGTGAGATTTCTGTGCCTCATTGTGAGACCGTGAGATTGCCTCTCATGGTAAAACTGTGAGACTTGAGAGGTCTGTTATACAGTTTAAATGGTACATTAAAGGATGCAAATTCAGAATACATCATCTGATGACAGTACTATAATAAATTATTCTTAGGACTCACCTGTACTTGGACAGTAAGAGCAGCCACTTTGTCTTTCAATGTTCCCGAATGCACAACTGACCTTAACCACTGAGAATCTGATGACTTATCTTTAGCTTTCACTGAAACCAAAAATATTAATTCAAGTGTGTTTTTTCCAAGAAAAGGGATCTAGAAGTGTAACCGAGTTAAGAACATTCCTTCTACGTGCACAATGTAAATCATCATTGAAATGTTCCCTCCTCACTTACTTTCATCATAAATGCCAACTTCGTTCTGCAAAAGGTTTGCTGCCTCATTGTGAAGTTGGACAATTTCTTCTTGATCAAGAGAACTGTTGGTAGTGTTTTCTTCTGCAATCTACATTACATAAAACATGAAACTACACATGACCACATACATGTTGTACAGCCGTATGCAATGCTGCATGTGCCAGTCTGCACCAGTTGCTTAATATTAAGTGAACTTTGGTACTGACCAGTTGGTTAAAGGAACTAATTGGAGTATGTTCTTTCCCAGATCATGAGGAAAGAATGAGGACAGCAATGAGCTGGAAAAAATGCAAAGAAATAGCAAAAACAAAGAATGTAACAGCCGATAGTTGGGACAAGATGAGAATAAAATCACATGTACTGTACACTGTATAAGAAATCGGTTACATGTAGATAGAGAAGAATGATTCCAATTGATCAACTACAGTCAATGAAAATACTGTATATTGATACAAATGGCATAGCCTAAATTAAGACTAGACAAATGCTGCAAGTAAGTGTATTAAGTACAGTGTACAGTTAGTACTTGAAAATATTATTATCTTTATCAAGTGCCTGTCCCTTTTTTGTTCCTATCCACTACTTTGGTGCCTAAGGCTTATGAAAAATTTTTTTTGATGACATGTATACATTGTAACGCCCTCTACATGTACATCATACTGACCAGATCATACCACAGTCCACCAGGTGTAATCAGCAACTTGTGGGGAGCACCTCTTTTCCTGCCTTGCAAACTGTGTTTCTTTTCCTGGGTTCTATGTGATGCTGTGTTTGTCACATCTTTAGACTTAGGTTTTTTCTCTCTTTTGCCTTTAGTCTCTTTCCCCACTTGATTGTTCTTTGTAACTTCTTTATCATCTGACAGGGGACTTGAGCCATCATTTTCACCAGCATTTTCCCTATCATCCCCATAATACAAAGTGAAAATGAAGAATTCATCTGTACAAATTACATAAGGAGGAAAAGGAACCTGCACCATTAAATTCTGTACATTCTTGTGTTAGATCACTTTAAAAATTTATAACTTTTTGTGCATTCAGTACATACTTTACTCCAGTCTCTTCAAAGGCAACTTTGTCCAAGCCAAGTTCTTTGATATATGACATTATCTGTTTTTACACAACAAGATGGAAAAAAGTTAAGAGCCCAATAGTATTACAATTAAAAGAATTTCAGTGCACGTACTGATAATTTACCCAAGGTAACCAGAAACCCATAAGGGTTGAAATGTGTAACAGCCCCTTGTGTGCTGGGAAACAAGCTTCGGAATATTCAATTTGCTAAGTACCAAATTTGGAACAACAAGAGCAAGGGGTTTCCAAATATGGTAGTTAGCACTGAAACATTCAACCAATCAGTTCGCACTGAATAATCGGAAGCTGTAAATGCGTGTTACACGTTTCAACCCTTATGGGTTTCTGAGGTAACTTAAAATGTACTTAGGGTGAAAATTGAAATAACACAAATGTAGGAATTAAGAGGGCACTGTCGTTGATAGCCAGCTGTTGCAGTGAGAAATATTGGCCACCTGTACAGTACTTACCATGGGTAAGAAAATAATTATGGTAACCTATCTGTGCGAGAAAATTTGGTTTTGGTCACCGTACAACTGGCAATCACGTTAGCCTGCGAGCAAGCTCTCCGTTGGGGTCTCGCGCGAGATTCTCGGGCGCAAGCTGTGAAGCGAGCCGCGAGAGGTTTGGGGCGCGGCTCGCTTCACAGCTTGCGCCCGAGAATCTCGCGCGAGACCCCAACGGAGAGCTTGCTCGCAGGCTACAATCACGTGTACTGTACATCCACCCCTCCATGCATGCGAATGTAAACTTTTGTGGCGTAACCCGCACTTTTTGGCGGGAACATCTTTGATATTGAACATCCATGTTGTAGTTACATGTAGTTGACACCTGTCAAAGCAAGGAATCCACTGGCCAGTATCAAGTGACCATTACTGCAAGCTCAAGTTTATAGCTCATCAAGGCCTGTGGATCACAGGCCCAATCCAGGTTAAAAATAAAATTACCGGTACTAATAACACATGATGGGAGCTCTGCTTTCAGGTTTGTTTTCGTCAGTTTGTTTTTTTTTCCTTTCAAGGGAAGTGTATTCCATCATTTTTTTCCTTTCAAGTGTTATACAGTTTGACAACAAATGTTCAACACAAAGATCACAATGGGCTAACTCTTGAGGTTGACCATTGTTTCTGCAAAGTCAAAAATTTACTCTCCTAGACAAGGTTACAGTGCAGCTCGGAGATAAGCGAACCAAAATATATGCTAAAAACGCGCATACGCAAAACGCGTAAACGCGTCAAAAAAACGCGGATGCGCGTCAACACATACGCAAAAAGGCTCATTAGTATTTATGAGCTCTCCTTTTGTCTTTCTTTTGTTGCCTTGTCTTTGTTTTTTCGCAATCGTTTCTGGTGTGGTGAATGTGAAAATAAATTGCGTGTTCACTGGTCGCTGCGTCACTAAAAGAACAAAAAATCTCACCAGCGCAAAGTCCTTCTGGCTAGATATTTGTGTTTTAAAGCCTCAAAAAAAAATGATCAAGCTTTCTTTTGGAGAAATATAAACCTATCGACAGACGGCACACAAGAACCTTTTTAACATCAAAATTTACATGAAAGCATTGAGAGCGATAATACAGTATCAAAACAAACTTCGTACCCGTACATCCGTTTAGTCGTAAACTAAAAACACAACTCTTTAGCAAAGGGGTCATCATTAGCAGTTTTGTACAGAAATTCATCGTAAGGCTGAGAATTTTGCAGCTTGAGTTGTTTTGTTGTAAATGCAGCAGCAACGAATGATTTTTTGGCGTGGATTTTCAGCGCGACAGTGTAGTAAAACACGGTTGCCGACACGTGACAAACACGATTAATAATTATTTTTAATTCATGTAATATTCACATCTTCAGCTCTGTTGGGAATGATTTTCTGATTTCAACGGGTACAGTGCTTTCACTTCAAATGCAAAAGTTTTCTTCAAAGGCTCAATGGATGCGCTGATCACATTTATTTGGTATTTCGGTAAGGAAAAGTATTCGGTTAAATTTGGGCACGCGCCGGCGAGAGCTAGGCTATCGTGATGTGATTCGGGGCATACTTCGCTGATTCAAACGGTGAAATGCTCTCAGTTCAAAGAAAATATTTGTAAAAAACTTTGTATGATATGTCGATCGCATTTATTTGATTTTTCTGCATGGAAAACTTGGACTTTTTTGCACGTGTCGGTAAAAGGTTATCGTGAAATGACTGTAACGCGTCACGGCAAACACTGACAAAAATCATGGCTTCAGTTTTTCGGAGCATAATTTGCTGATTTAATTTTGCCCGTCTTTCGAGACCTTTGTTGCATTTAAAGGATATTAAACTTCGAAATAATGCACTGTGGATGTTTTCATCTGCGGCATTTGCGGATCGAAATTGATTAGTAATCAAAGCGACATACATGCAAATGCAAATTTTCGACTTGTCGGCAGTCATGCAATTTATTCTTTTGTCTTCGTAAACAATAACAAGAAAAGCAAAATTACGGTTATGAATAACAAAGGCACAAACGCGTATACGATACGCAATTTTAGACGCGTTAAAAAAAACGCGTATATGCGTATTGCATGCGTTTATTTTGCGTCTGCGTTGTTCGCTTATCTCCGAGCGGCACTGTATTTATCACCAGGTAATTCCATTGTTTTGGAAATAGCATCTGCCTTATTATTCATCAGCATCACAAGTTCTTGCAGAATTGGGGGCTCATTTTGTTGCAACTCAAGTATGCTTCCAACAGACCTGTTTATTTTTGTGATTTATGCATGCACTGCAGGCCTATTGGCACCACAGAAACTCTTACGCTCTTAAACTCTTACAACCTGTTGACATAGTGTGTAGTGCACTATCACAAAAAATAAAATAGGTGAAAATTAAATAACTGGTACATGAATTTCAACCTACAATACACAAAGTAAATGTTGGATACAATAAAAAGGCACAACGAAATTAATTTTAAAATCAAGTGAGGCTGACATTCCTTTTTAAAGGAAATTGCAGTATTAAAATTGGTTATATTTAAGGACGGTGCCTACTAATTCAAAGGTATTTTTGCGCGGTTTACTGAATATGCGGGAAAAAAGATATTAACAAGTGTTATTGAAATCCAAAAAAAAATTGGGGGTATTACCACACATTTTTCGAAGATAATTAATAAACGATATTTGTAAAAAGCTTTAAAATACAAAGCCCTGTATGGCGTTCTTTTCCAAATTGAAGCTTAATTATATCTGAAAAATGCATGGTTACCCCCAATTTTCTTTTTGGATACCAAGAGCACTTGCTAAGTTCTGCTTTTTCCGCATAGTTTTGAACCATGCAAAAATATCCCTGTATTAATAAGCATCACCCATAGGAAATCCAAGTATCTCGAGATGTGCAGAACGTATACGCAATGACAATAGAAGGCACCGTCCTTAACATTATTATGTTTACACAGCTGCATACATGTACATGTAATTATCAGTTTGGTGTCAGCAGTAAAAGCTTGAGAGAGGACTGGCACTAGCACAAGTCCACTTGTTATTGCTTTTGTTTTGCTCCTGCAATAATTTACGTGTAAGATTATTATTATTATTATTATTACATGTGGTGATTACACTGTAATTAAATATATCTGATTAGATTGTTTGGTGTGTAGTATCGCCGAGTATTTTCACGAGTAATGTGCTGTAGTTTACATGTACATGTACATGTAGAAATACCCAGAGACTACACACCAACACATCATTCTAATAAGCTATTTATTATCCAACTTTTTCGCCCTAAATTTTTCATGAGTGAACTGTAAACAACCGAGAATGTGTGACAGATTTGTGCGTGACAAGTGCCAGGCAATGTCAGCATCTACATGTAAACTAGTCAAACCAGTTCTCTACTGTACAATAACCAAGTGTACAATAACTAATTGTACAATATCATGGAATATTAGTACTCGTTTCATGGGTTTTCTGTACAAAAACTAATAAATGTTGGATAATAAGGGTTAATATTGATTACGTTAAGGATTGGTATCATGAACATGAACTCTTCACCTCATTCGTTTCTATCTTTTCTGAGTCTCCTTCACCAGTAACCAAGTCACCAGAGACATCTATGTCTTTAACCATCTCAAAGTCCTTCTAAAAAACACAATTTATACAAAATTTAGGACATTACTAAACAACGAAACACGAAACAGCGAAATGAAGCACCCAAACACCATGTACAGCTGTATGACCCCACCATACATGTACATTGAATACTAACCGACAAAGGTTGGATTTGAGATTAAATATTACACAACAATAATCATAATACATTTACTGCCTTACAGAAATACATGTACATGAATAATAATTATGATGGTGGCCATCTTAGACGGAGCATTCACAAAAACTTGTCAGAGGGGGGGGGGGGGAGGGGGGATTAATGAGAAATTATCTACTATCTAAAAAATTTGGAGGACCCCTAATTGCTGCATTTTAAAAACATTAAAAAAAAATTCAGGGACCCCCTTTTAGTATCCCTAAAATTTGAGACACCCTCAACCCACCTCATACGCTGCATGTTTCTCAATCTTAGAGTGTGTACTGATTCATCGTTGTTACTCCTCTCATTTCATACAGGCAAAAAAGAAAACTGTTTGAATACTCCTACTGTTTTCGAACCTACAGCTGCTACCCTGTAGGTTCAAGGAGCTATGATCCTGCTAGACCATATACCGGTAGGTGAGAGTATGTAGCCCTGAGAAGGACTGTTGTTGCTGATCACCAACATCAATTGCATGGCTTTGATTGATTGATTGATTGATACTGTAATTGTGGGATACTGTGAAGCGTGCCCGTGCATATTGCAATGTGAGGTGAAAGTCAGACGATTAGTACATGTTGAAGATGTGAAGTGTTTCAGAATCAAAAACCTCAAAATCACTACAAACCTCAGGTTGTCGCAATCAGCCAATGTCATCAGCAACAGCCCTTGTCAGGACCACTCTCACCCGAACGATCTTACTTCATCCAAGTTTTGATTTAACCCTAACCAAGTTCTGACCTGATTAAAACCATTTGCTATTCTTCGGGAAAGTCGCATATTTAAGACTATTGTAGGCTTCTGGTAATTCTGTATTCATAATTATGACGTCCCTGAGGCGAACACATTTTTTTTAAAAAATAGAACCGAAGGTTCTTACCTCATCACCTCCTAGCGCGAGGACATCTTCTAGCGAGATATCGTTTATAACTCTTGGAATGCCTTTTCGTTTTCTTTTCACATTTTCTGCTTGCCTGTCCGCCATATTGAAATCGTACCACGTGTTGACGGGTTTGCGTTATGTAAATCCAACGAAATGTAGCAAGCCCTTAAATCTGTTCATGTACGGGTAGGCGAACGTCTTACGTACAGTAAAATTCCCATTTCAAAATGGCAGGCAATGGCCCTGGTTCGTTGAAAAGCAACATTACTGAGTACATGCATCTTTATGGCAGTCCGAATGAATGGTTCTATCGGTGTGAAGGACTTTGGACTGTGGCTGTTTTCCATAGGAAAATAAGAAGGGTTTTGCGTTTGAGAAAGACCAAATCGGACAAGAAGTCGACAGAGTTAAAAGAAGAAAATTACTTCCGACTTACCTTGAATAACCTTGAATTTGCGAAACACGTACTGTCGCCACTTATGGGGAGCCATTACATGCGAGTTGGGGAGGCAGTTTCCCTCCCAAAAGGTTTTGCCTCAGCCATGAATGAGATGTGCCGAAGTCATCGCCCACTTCACAGACTAGACAAAGAAATTGCTGAAAGCTGTTCTTTTGGGGTCATTATGCCGGATTTTTGTTTTGTTCCTCTACCAACAACTGCCGAAGAAAGTCTGAGCGATAAAAAGAAACATGAAAATCCAAATTTCGCTGTGGAGATCAAGCCAAAGTGTGGCTTCCTTCCTACATCTCCTTATATAGACGCAAAGAAATCAATAAAATGTTCAGTCTGTCATTATTGCATGCTTCAAAAATCAAAAGTGAGAGAAGGGAAGTATAGGAGAGAAAGCAAGTACTGCCCTGTTGACTTGTTTTCAGGTGATCTTGGGAGAGTTGTGTATGCCCTTGAATGCTTGGTTGCTGACCCTCAAAATAATCTACGCATTTTCTGTAATGGTACAGCAATTTTCACAGAGGAGCTTGTCTGGGAGGCGATTGAAACAAGAAATGCTTGTTGTGCTGAAAAATATTTGGAGTTAGTGTTAAAAGAAATCAGTGACTTTTGTACAGGCAATTATGTGATTGCAGATTGCAATGATTGTGGACTTGACATGACTGATCCTTGTCAAATGCATAAAGGGCAAGTGACTGTGGAGCATCATACTAGCTGCAATGGTATGACTACAGATTGTTATGATTGGGAAAGGAATGTGATAGGGAGATATGACAAATTTGGAGATGGTGTGACCTCAGAGAGTAACCACTCTGGAGATAGTGTGACCTCAGAGGGTCATCAGTGTGGCCAAACAGGTCCACGTGCTCAACAGTTCCTGGGCGTTTTACTGGAAATCCTTATCAGTGACTCAAAGCGACAGGAATTGTCTGTGAACCAAGCAGACTTGCCACTTGTCTCTCAGAGCTGCAAAGGAAGCAAATATGATCACTGTAAAGTCAGTGCACCAGCAAATCTAAGCCATCTGCAATTTGGTAATGGTGGAGTTTTCAGGCAGCTTTTATCCATACAGAAACTGGATGACATTGATGTAGATGGGATTTATCAGCTCTACCAGAATGTAATCAGCCATTTTAAATCCAATCCAGGGGTCAGAGAAAGGCTTTGCGTGAATGGACCATACACCTCACCATTGTGGAAGTCAGTGGCTTCATGTGTTGGTTATGGTAGCTCTGAGGGCTGGCAGAACATTGTTGATGCAAGTGAAGTTAACTTCTCATTTCCAGTTCTTAACCCAGATCTGCAGGATGAAAATGTCTTGCATGAGGCAGTTCTCAAGATATGCAAATTTGCAGTTGCAAGTACTGCAAAGGATAGTTCTGTTATGATTGCTTTCCAGAGAGCATTAAACAAAGAAGAAACCATCCCATTTGTTGCAACAGCCAGTGGGGACACTTTTCATTACAACATTGCTCTTGTTGACTTGGACCCTAAGGAATTTGACCGTGTACTTAAGTATTACAAAGACTGCAAGAGTGTTGTTGAAAAGTATCTTCAGTAATTGGCTGCATTGCCTTATTAGTCATTAACAACATGCATCTGGTATTACTAATTCTCAGAGGTAACAGTCCGGGTATTGGGATGGGAAGGGAAAGAGTTAGCCAGCTTTGAATAAAATTAACGCTTTTAGGGGATATTATGCCAACTAACTTTTGGCCAAAGTCCCTCTCTTTTTTCCCTTCTGTTTGGAACAAAGACGGTAGGAGGGCATTTGCTAATTCTCTGCATGTGACTTACATGTTCATCATGGTTTACGACCATTGCCTTTGTTTTTTGCCCACCCATTTGCACTTAATTTCTGAAGCAGAAACAAAAATGAGTTTTAAAAGACATTGATAACAAGATACAAAGTAAAGACATAGCACTTGTAGCATTTTACCAATCACTTCATGAAAATTCAAAACTACAGGTAAATGTAATGTAGCCAGGTGTTCTGCAGGTTAGCAGAAGGTCACATACTTTAAAATTGGTATGCACAGAAATTTAATGTACCCCTAATTACTCTACAGTATCTTACATTATTTTGTTTTCTGTTAAATCATATCATGCTTGAGCAGTATGAAATCATCCACAATGCTATGGTTGGCACTTGGCTTATCTGACTTGTTAATAGAATCTTCAAGATTTGTTTGAAAGTTAATATCTTTGGAAAATAGTTTATGCATTATTATTGAAAAAATAATAATTTTTTAATATATTCTCCAAAACGTTTATTTTATTCAAGTGGCATATTTTTGGAGGTGGGAAAGTGTTCATTTTTCCACTGAATTAACTTATGGGACTTCAGAATCTTTAGAGCAAACTTACACTGTAAAAATGGGCTGATAGGCATGTATGTGTACATGTAAGTACACTCTGTTATTACATAAGTAACAGTAAGCCAACTTTAATTTTGAAGCCCCACTGTAACAAGATAGTTGCATAGAACTGGATTTTATAATTTTATAGAGATTGGTGATTACAGTGTACATCAAGGTAAAGATCTAGGCACCAGTTTGTTGGAAATGCCACTTCCAAAGAAATTGTTTCCTGAACTTGACACGTTATTCTACCTGTTAAAGTGCCTATCACCTCAACACACTTTTCCAATATATTTATTCTCCGAAATCATCCCAAATACATGGTGTTGCTTTTAGAACATTTAGATTGAAATTTCACTCTTTCATTGGCTTTGAAAAACGGGAAAAGTGGTCATACCGTGATTAATAACCGAGCAATGAAAGAGAATGGGTTCGATACCGGGTTGACGTCACAAATTAATTTGCATCGCTGTTTTCAAAGAACTACCTCAATGCAATTTGTGACGTCGAACCCATTTTCCTTCATTGCTCGGTTATGGATCAAAATATGATCACTTTTCCCGTTTTTGAAAGCCAATAAAAAAGTGAAATTTCAATCAAAAGGTTCTATAAACAACACAATGTATTTGGGGCGATTTCGGAGAATAAATAAAGTGGAAAAGTGTGTTGAGGTGATAGGCACTTTAACAGTATAAATAAGATGCTAATTATTTTTCTGTACTTTTTTACTCAAGAGCTAAATAATTAGAGATATTTACCCAGAAAGCTCCACTCACCCAAAGGTGGTTTACAGGTAGGTCCTGCATCCAATCAAATTAGAATAATTTGGAGGTGTTGGTTTTTTTTTGGGGGGGGGGGGGGATTGGGGGGCTACATTGTACATTGGTGGGAGGTGAGTGCTGTCACCACTATGCCATCCCTTTTCACCTTGAGAGAATATTCCTGAGTTTATTTTACAGAATAATTGATTTTTGTTCATGTTGACTTCATGTTGACTTCATGTTGACTTAAATTCCTTAACATGAAGAAAAATGAATAATCGCTGCAAGGGTGTAAGAGAAGAGACTTATGTACCAAACCAGTTTTTACTTTTACACGCACAAACAGATTTATTATTTAGGAGATGAAAAGTAGTGACAGAGCTAGTTTGAAAAAGGTGTGAACTGAAAGTGTCATTAATTTTTGTTAATTGTCAGAACATTTTAATATATTTTATTTCATTGAGATGTCCAACACTAATGACATTACATTGTAGTTGTAATCAGTTGTAATCAGTCGTTTGATTGTACATCATTGTGATTCTGTCTTTTTTTTTCAAATGGTTCAATCAATAATAACATATTAATAAATAGTTATTTTATCTTTATCGTGGCTTAATGGGGTGCTGTTTGTAAGTGTTGACCACTTAAGTTGCAGCATTGTTATATAAATTAAAGACACACTAGCCTGACATTTAGGCTTTGCTTTCATTGCTGCTCAAGTAACATTCATAATTATAAACAGTGATGATCGAAAATCTAGACTACATGCTTCTTTCTTGCAGTTCAAATATGGTGTTTTTCATTTTCTAGCTGTTATAAGTCATTCATATTGATAACATTAACTTTTTTTATTTCCCCATTGATACCACCAAGTGAGGACAATGTGCGAGCCATGCAAGTCATGCAAGCCGTGCGTGTCAACATGCGAGTCAGTTATTGAAAGCTGACAGTTTGAAATTGGGTGCTTAGACTAACTATAAAAGGTGTGGTGCCTTAAACATGTGCAAATGTTTTATCAATCAACCGTGGAAGCAACCAAGCTCTGTAATAATTTGTGCAATAAAAAAGCCCCTTATAGCAATGTGTCCGTAATATGTCATAAAAAGAATGTTATCCAGTCATTCTTTTTTTAACCCCCAGTCCCTTTTTCTCTCGCTAGAAATATCTTTTCGGGCTTCCGTCTAATTAATTAATCAGTCGTGCTTGAATGAATGTAAACAAAAGCAGAGCGTGAAGCGACCCCTTTTATAGAGCGTCTTTGTGTTTAAAATTAAACTGTTTATCAGCGCTTTTTGGAATGGGTGCTTAGACTTAAATGCGAGACTTGTGTGGCTTGCTGCCTCGCAGATTGTCCAGCCCCTAAGTTTGTACTTGTACGTATAGGCTTTGCCAAGAAATTTCACAAGATACAAACTGGGGGTGCTTTCCATTAAGCCAACAGTCCAACTGGTCCAAAGTGGACCACCTTCAAAAGTGGTTTACAAAATTCCAGTCAAACCAAACCGAAACCTACCATTGGGTTATTCCGGAAAAAATCCACACCCCCCAAACCCCCCCCCCCCCCGACGGATGGGGTCGTTTTTTAACCCCCCCTCTCACCTGGATTTCCTGAAGCCTAAGACCCCCCCTCCTCTCTGGATTTCCAAGACAAAAGACCCCCCCTCCTGCCTGGATTTCCGGGAAAAAATATTAGGCTTGAATTTAATAGGCCTTATCACGGTTTTCGACGCCATCTTTACGGGTAGGCAAAGCGGTCTGAAATTACAGTGTTTGTATGGGAATCCGATAGCAAATAACTTCTTCCAAGATTGAATTTTACACAATTTGTGAATCAAAACGTTAAAATACTAGGTAGAAGATTGTGTTCACCAAGTTTGAAGGATGTAGCTTTCCTATAAGTCGCTGAGCTAATTTTCCTAAATTTTCCATACATTTGTCTTTAAATTTTTTTCCGCGAACCGTGTCTAGACGTTTGTCTACCCAGCCAAATTTACAGACAAACGTGTGGAAAATTCAAAAAATTAACTGAGCGTCTTCTAGCCAAGCTACATCCTTCAAACTTGGTGAATACAGTCTTCTACCTAATATTTTAACGTTGCGATTCAGAAATTGCAAAAAATTCAATTTTGGAAGAAGTTATTTGCTATCGGATTCCCATACAAACACTGTAATTTCTGACCGCTTTGCCTACCCGTCAAGATGGCGTCGAAAACCGTGATAAGGCCTATTAGGCCTTATCACGGTTTTCGACGCCATCTTTACGGGTAGGCAAAGCGGTCTGAAATTACAGTGTTTGTATGGGAATCCGATAGCAAATAACTTCTTCCAAGATTGAATTTTACACAATTTGTGAATCAAAACGTTAAAATACTAGGTAGAAGATTGTGTTCACCAAGTTTGAAGGATGTAGCTTTCCTATAAGTCGCTGAGCTAATTTTCCTAAATTTTCCATACATTTGTCTTTAAATTTTTTTCCGCGAACCGTGTCTAGACGTTTGTCTACCCAGCCAAATTTACAGACAAACGTGTGGAAAATTCAAAAAATTAACTGAGCGTCTTCTAGCCAAGCTACATCCTTCAAACTTGGTGAATACAGTCTTCTACCTAATATTTTAACGTTGCGATTCAGAAATTGCAAAAAATTCAATTTTGGAAGAAGTTATTTGCTATCGGATTCCCATACAAACACTGTAATTTCTGACCGCTTTGCCTACCCGTCAAGATGGCGTCGAAAACCGTGATAAGGCCTATTAATTTTTAATAGAAAATACGCACAATCACGTATAGAAGATGTTCTTTTTCAATTCCTAAAGCTTTGGCTAAATTATATAAAAACTCTGTTGTGTGGAACTAAGAAGAGAAAGGAGCAAAAGGCCTTGCACATGGTATTGGTGGTCAAGGCCGTTCCAAAATACGTAACGCTAAATAAAGCGCTGGATTTTAAGATTACAACGTTACTGTAAAAATCTAAAAACAGAAATGGAAAGTAAATTTCATGTGCATTTAGCTGGTAAAAAGAAAACTTCAAAATATCCTTCTGTTTTCAATTAACAACAAAATAAAAAACCCGCACTTGAAATCAGCGAGGAAAACAGCAGTGAACGCGATTGAGATGTTTGCGTAAATATTTTCTTTCTCTCAAGAAATTGCCCAAGAACATTAAAAATTTAGGTGCACATTAGTTGGACAATACCCTGGGAAACATTCATCCACAGACAGTAAGTACTTTTAGAGTAATAGTGGTAGAACTAGCGTTACGCTACTAGTTTTTGCACTAAATCTTTAACCATCATGCCAAAATTGAATTTTTCGTTTCGCCTAGCGTTCAAATGGTTTGATGTACAGTAAGGGGCCCAGTTCTCTGCCACTTTTTGTTCAACGTACATTTTTAGCGCCAAAAATAAATCTGAATAAAATGCAATTGCTTCCAAAGGTAGCTTTATTCCATGTCTTTTGTCCTGCCGAGTTTTGAGTTTACAGCTACTATATACTGTGAGCAAATCGAGGTGACACGAAGGTAGGTGAATTTGATTTCCACGAAAACGTGTTTGTTTACGGGTACTCGAATTACATGGTCTAATTCAAGTTTGTATTTTATGCGTGTAGGAGGCCCAAATAAGCCAATTCTTGGCATAATGAACGTAGAATGATAAAGCTTTCTGCTAAATATAAACTTTTCCTGGCCTATTTTATTCTTTTACCTAAATTCACCCCTCAATATTTCGTTAGTACTTCTGTGTATTTGCCTATTCTCGGCCACCCTGCTGGCCGTCAACAACACTAAAAAGTGCTCATAGTTTTGTATGGAGTTTTCTTGTCAAATCATTTGTAAAAGTAAATCTGTAATGGGGTGGCATGTTCCGACAGTAGCTATAAATTAAAACTATGAGTTCTGACTTACCGGACCCCGTTTTGAAATACCCAACTCTTTTTTAGCCCCGCTTGCCAGTGTATTTACGAGAAAAACTAGGTGTGCAAAAAACTTCCATTTCTAACATGAAACAAAGCTCGTAAGGATACTTTGTGGTCGAAATATCAAACACAAGCCTTATTAGTGACTTGACAACAAAAATGGTGATAAAACGTTGTTTATTCTGAGGAATCGAGCGCACTCTTTTCAGTGGCCGAGAACTGGGCTCGCTGGCTGATAACTGGGCCGACGAACGAAGCCTCTATTTTCGTTATTACTCGGGAGAAAACAGCGTTGAGCAGTCGATAGATTTACATGTGTAAACTGAATGCTGAAGCTAGTTGTCTTTGAAGTTTCAAGTCCTTACGGCTATTCCAAGGTAAGAAATACAAGTTTACGTTTTTTGTGGCCGAGAACTGGGCCCCATACTGTATGGTTTGCTTCGTATCGTTTGAATCGTTTCGATGGTTTGTAAAACACTTGGTTTCCTTCGTTTTAATCGTTCCTCTCAAATATTTCTTTCGTACATAACCCAAAATACTCGCTAAAATTCCAGTTTTGAAAATTGCAAAGCCGTGAAAAGCGCCAAAACAACTCGTTCTGCTTCACTGAACAAAGTTTGGTTGCCTAGCACGTGACAATTTTTACTCAGGACGTGACTAATTCTCTCACGCAAAGTACAAACTTTGAAAAGCTCGAAACCTTTGAAACCTTCGAAACGCTTTAAGCCTTTTCTTTCCATCCTTTGAAACGATAGATGCCGCGAACCAAACGAACAATAGAAAGTCTGAAACAATAGAATCGATGTTAAAAGTGCGATGTTTCGGATAAAAATGTAACGCGCCGGACGAAAAATTTTCCGATTCCACCAACTTTGTCTTGGTGCTGTGTGCTAACAAAGAAAAATAAACGCAAGGCAAGTATCAAGATAAACAGCAGACATAATAGACAAGCGTTTGTTTTCCGTATTATTCCAGATAAATACTTTGTAGCAAAGAAATAACAGCTAAAAGTCGGGTATTGTCGATAACGAGCGTTTGACAGCCAATACCGTGCGCAAGGCCAAAAATGCTAAAACGCGAACGAGTGTTTATACACTCTTAGCTCATAAAAATCAATTGCCCTTGTTCTTTCTTTGCTCTTTGCGCTTTCTTTGTTCTTTCTTTGTATCATTACATGAAACAACGGTGGCACGCTGGGTCTGGGTACGAGTAAAAATGTGTCAGGCGTTTCAAACTCTTCGTTGCAATATTGTTGCGACGGCTCTTTCTTTAGTATCTTGTTCGCATTTTCTGCTATAAAAGGACCTGCGAAGGAACTTAGATTATCATTTATGTCAGGTGACAAATATGTGAACAAAATATTTCTACTATTTTCAGGGTCTGAGAGCGCTAAACTGTCACCGAACTAAACGTTCGAATCGCGTGAACTATCGGTTCAGATGACCCCTGCAGACGACTTTTTCGAGTTCAACCCCCCCTCCCGCCTGGATTTCCAGGGTCCTTGACCCCCCCTCCCGCGAGAATTTCCAGAATCCCATCCGTCGGGGGGGTGTGGATTTTTTCTGGAACAACCCATTTGATTTCTGATCAGAACTTCCAAAAATTTTGGGTTAATTGAAAGCACCCTGGATTTTTGCAATAGTTAACTGTCCAAATTCTCATGCACTTATTGGCTAATTTTTGTCATCAATAAGAGTGCAGGCAGATACAATTTTAATTTATGCAAAATCTGTGCAATTGTCAAACTTTCAACTTTTTAACCAATGAACTTTTATTGACTGTAAGTAGCCAATCAGAAATGTTCATGTCAATTTGGATAAAATTTATGATTACAGCTGTTTACCTGGCAGTTAACCAGTTTGGGGTTTGTAAAAACAAATTGACATCAGTCTTTTATGCGTCTGTCCTCTTATTGATGATAAATTGCTGTGGAAATCATTCGCCTGCGGCTTGTGATTTCCGTGCAGTAGTCAAGGAACAAGTGTCACTAAAAAAAGTCACCAAGAATGCAAGCGACCGCTGTCGAAGTGTTCAGTGAACCCTACTGAATATGAAAATTGTTATTGCCAATGTTGTAACCGTTTTTAGGGAGGGTATAAATAAGCGATATGGTTAATCAGCGTGAAAATGAAGTGTGCGACCTATCAAGCTATTAAATTCAATTGATTTGTAATTTTACAGTGAGTGGGACTGAGCCCTGGTCAGCGGTTGCTTTCATTAAACAAGAGGCTACAGGTGGCCTACACTTAGTTTAAAATTCACAGTATTTCAATGATTTTTTTTTGTTACCATATCTTGGTCAATATCCAGTTCAATTCCGTAGTCCAAACTCCAAAGTCCTCATTCCACATTCGTAGAATATTCATTCACATTTCAAACTGTTATTAACCGTGTTGACTCCAATCAAAACCAGTAAACAGATGCTTTACAAGTTTCTACGATGGTACTTAAAAATAATTAATCCTTTTTCGTAACAATACCGGAAGAATTATAAAATTACATAATTAGCCCTTTAAGATATGTTACCGAGTCATGCGATGACAGGATATTGCCTTGCGTGCAAAGAAAACACAAAAACTCATTTCCAATCAAGCGTGCAATTGTTTAATTAATACATATTTTGCCGTTACGCAGTCGCGCAGCCGTCCGTGGTTTAGTGGTCATCGTGATTGCCTTTGAATGAGGAGATACCACGAATCCTACTTGGGCTACCTTCTACGAGACAGAAATCTTACGCATGCGCATGTGCAGCCACAGCGCGACCCCAAAAATAACAATAAATAGTCCAAAGTCCAAAAACGGAGTTCAATCCCATACTTAGTTTTTCGAGCAAAGTAAATAGGATGCTTTAGAGTCGTATTTTGATGCAGAGTGTTGGTAATTCTGAAGAGGAAACGTTTGATTTAGTTTGAGTATCATTTGCCAAGAAGAAAAAATCAAGAAAAATTAGTAGATCAACCAAATTCGTTAGAAAAACTTTTCAATTTTATCATAGACCTCTTT
>NC_090894.1:40705944-40720944 GCF_036669925.1 Montipora capricornis
AGTGGGCAATTTGCGTTCCAGTATGGCGGTTTTTGTGCCATGTGATCACAAGCTGCAAAAGTCCTATTGGATAATAAACAATAGGGTTTGGTCAGAACCAATCAAATCATTTGTTTTCAAATTAAGCGTGCGCCCTGGATGGCGCAATTTATGGCGCAAATTTTCTCTGATTGCGCGATACGCGTGTGTTTCTTGTGCTTAAGGTGATTCTCTGGTATTGCACTTCGCATCCTGTTCTGCGCATAACACAGCGTAGGCCACGTTCGTATTCAGGCACGGCTAAGAGGCTTTATGATCAAATTTCGCGGCTCAGTTCTGTTTTCTTTGTCTCACAAGTCTCAAGAGAGATTTCTAAACAAAACAATGTCTAAATTTAACCATAAAGACTAGTAGCCATGTGTGAATATTGATATACCGAACGTGGCCAACAACATTTCAAAATAGCGGCCTTTCGTGAGGGAAAGCTCGCTAGAAAGAAGAATGGTCAACTTCAGAGCACAGCAGTAAAGAGCAGAGCGGAAAACGTTTTAGATTCTTGCAAAAAACAGTCGAGTGATAGCCTTGCTGATGCTAAAGTGCCATTCCAGTCCGAGAGTGAAAGTGAAACCGCTGGCTCGGGGAGATGTGTTGTCGAGGGGTCGAGCTCAGTTTTCTTTCTGTTTTCTTCTAAACAAGGTTGGTGACCTATCTTTTTTTTGGCATAAATTTATTCTCTCACTCCTTCTCCTTGTGCTTTAAAAAATTTTTCAAAACTTTACGTCAGAAAAAAAAGTTAAAGGGAAAAAGTATTCGTAGCCATCACTCGAGGACACAAAATTGTCTCCTCGGGATCACGCACCCGAGGAATATTTGTAGTCAGTGCCTTTTCATGACGTGTACCTGTGCCATAAAACAAACATTAAATTATTCCTTTTGACAATACAATACAATACGATACAATACACCACAAGAATCACGTTAAAGCTGTGCTTCCTGTTCCTGCGAAACGTACATTAATTTTAAATGAGTAACTTGAGCAAGTTTTTCTCCCAAACGAGCTTGGTGACCTATTTTTTTAAATTTCACATTTCAAGTCACCGTAAGGTAGAAAAATTTAAAGAAAATCTTACGACAACTTCAATCTATTACTAGGGAATCATCTTAACCATCTCGAATTTTTTCATGTATATTATTAATAAGTAATCACATGATTTTTCTCATACAATTTGGAATAAATAAGCTCTTTGTAGCCCGTAGGGTAAGTGCAATTTTTGCTTGCGAGTAATTACTTACGAATGCAAGTAAGGTGATTTTAGCAATCATTACATGCAATACTAATTAATATTATCATTACGATTTTCAGAAGTATAAAAAAATTATCTTTACGACAATTTTAGATTACTGAGATAGCTTGAGGTAACTCATCAAAGCAAAAGTGTACGGTTGACAAGATTCCTGAATCGTTTTCAAATGTGGTACAGTGTGAAGAGCCAGCCAAAAAGCCCGAGAATCCAGTTTATCAGAATTTCTCTCTATATAAGGAAGATGAGCTACCGATCACTGTGAGATATCAAGATGAAGACTGTATGGCTTTTAGGACCGATCACTGTGAGATATCAAGACTGCATGGCTTTTGGGACGCGGTTTAACTCACGATGGTCAAGAGGACAAGAAAAGTTCCGTAAATGTTCCAGTGCGGCTGCGTATAATTCTGTCATCAGTGATGTCTTGGAAACCACACGATGCAACATCCCCTTTGATTGCAGCACCGGCTCACGAATGAAGTACTTTGTTGACTGTACTCGAGCAAGCTCAAAGCATTAACACTGCAGCTATTGGTTCCATTCGCAGGGCCGATATCACATTGGATGTAGGACAGTACCAGTCAGCAAAGCAGCTCCAAATGGCCACAAGCGACTTGGATCATGTTATACTCCGTCCAGGTGACGTTAAACATGCAGTTCATCTCCAAAACAACGTATTAAATAGTATACATTGTACACCACATTCTGACTAAGTTTGGACAACAGATATTTAAAAAAGGGACGAATTGCGTATGTGTGGTAGTGCAGCAACACAGTGCTTTATTCCATATTGTCAACTGAGCTGCGTTTGGTCTTCCAGGAGATTCAAGTTGTCTTTGCGTAATATGTAGTTCTAATAGTACACGATATTGCTTTGGTATCGTAAATCATTATAGTGCCATGGTAGATGTCTTAGGTAGATGGCCCCCTGAGAAGACATGTACTTACTAGTAAAATGCTAACCCCAGAAAGATTAAAAAAAAAATAAAAGTTAATCGAGAAACATTGGCTTCGAGGCTGACATGTTGATCATTTTCAAGTTCCCTTACAACTTCTTCTTCACCACAAGCTTAAGCGTGCACTCTGAGTGTTTTGAGAGCTTTCTAAGACAAAAGTTCACTAAAGTTATACTCTATCCTGCGGGGTTAGTATCTGGCTGGAAGGTCGCAAAATATACCAATTTGTGCCAGAAACATAGAACCGAAAATCCTATTTTAGCGCTCTAAAATGCGAACTAAGCAAGGTACAGATTTTGTTAGCCCGCTTTATGCAAAACAAATATTGATGCAAAAGTAAATAAATATTAATACACAGTTTTCGGGAAGAGCAGAAGTTTTCAGAAGTGTCGATCGAGAATAAAATGCCGTCAGCAACAAAATTTGCGACATGAAAACAATATGAATTTTGAACCGCCAATATAAAAAGTTACCATCAGCGAAAAACATTTTGGGAGATTTTTGATAGATTCAATTTTTCTATTGTACTTTTGGCTGCACAAGTAACTCGCAAAATCGACAGTGACATCGAATTCAGCGGGCGCCGGGATCAAGTTACCTTGCGTGTTTACTCGCAAAACAAAGGATACATCTATGTGAAAATGATGGAAAGACACCGGGTTTTTGTTAGTTCGTTTTTTTTCCTTTGAAGTGTTATAAAGTTTGACAAGAAATGTGCGAATTCAACGCAAAGATCACAATCGCGTAACTCTTGAGGTTGACCATTGTTTCTGCAAAGTGAAAAATTTACTCTCCTGGACGAGGTTATTTATCACCAAGGTAATTCCATCATTTTGAAAATAGCAGCTGCTTTATTATTCACCAGCGTCACAAATTCTTACCGATTTTGGGGCTCATTTTGTTGAAACTCAAGCGCGCTTCCAACAGACCTGTTTATTTTCGTGATTTATGCTCGCGCTGCGGGCCTATTGGCACCACGGACACTCTTACATCCCGGTGACATGGTGTGTAGTTACACTGTACGCTCCTTTATTGGCTAATGAATTCATACAGGATTGTGAGCTAGCTTAAATTTTTTGGGAGAAAAGAAAATAACAAAAAGTGGTAGAAATTCTTTAACCGCGTGTTTTAACTCTTTTCGCTGTAGTCATTATGGTAGCCAATCTGCGCTCTCGTTGCCATTGGCGACGATTATATTGACGGACCATAAAATGATCAACATAATTATTCTCCTCGAGAATCTCTATGAATAAAGCAATGGCCAGTCAGGATGACGTTTTTTCGAGGACATTATATGTTTCATATGTTTATTTACAAGATATCTAAACTATGCCTATACCGTCTTATATTTCCACATGATAGTTCATTACATTGTCCGTTTGAAGAAAGGGGTTTATATTCTAATTCGCTACCCCGCTCAAACGAATATAAAACATTTATCATGTAACAAGCAACCTCAACTGGGGTGTGTCAACACGAGCCGTGTGCGACCCTCTTTATTATGCCTTCATCAACAGAATGGATGGAAACAATACAATAAACAGAATGAAAACTCAGAAATGCACAAAATTACAGCAAGAAAAACAATCCAACAAAATGATCTAAACTATGCTCGTATAACAATCAATCAGTAAAGATACAAAACGTGCTAAACCTTTCGTGTAGCAGCATGCAAAAAACTACGTGTAAAAGAAGCCCCTGATCACTGGGTATTTAATTTTGAGGGCGTAGGGACGGTGGTAAGACGCGAATGAATATAAATGAGGACAACTCGAATATATATAGCCTGCCGCTAATGAAGCGACAAAAAACAGCATACCATGTAACACCCCAAAGAAAAGGTTACGTAACCCATGATAAATACATTTCCTACTTAGTGTGCAGTAATCAATATACATTGATATTGATTGTCGTCTCCTAATTCGTTTGCATTGAAAATTTAAAGATCAAGCAACAATTTTATTACCTACAGTAGCTTTTAACTTTCTGGAAGTTTCAGAAATCGCGAAAAGAAATCTGGACGTATGCCCAAGCAAAATTATTGCAGCCCAGGGAAGGGGCTCGCATATGAATGGGGCGGGGATGCTAAAATTCGGATTTTGGTCTCACTTAAAGTGTTCATGGCAAAACATGTAGCCCATGCGTAAGTCAAGATCTCGTTCAGGATTGCACGAGAAGAAATTTAAAAATAAATATTTCATGTGTTTTAAATGTGGTCTCATTGAGGGGTCAAAAAATGCCTGGGCCACGCCCAGATTGGTCTCCTTTAGGAGCTTAATTCAAAATTTCCGACGAGCATATGCAAATGCAAAGCCCCTCCTGCCCGGGGTATGCAGTCTGTAAACTTAAAATGCAACCAAATTAAGAGATCAGGCAACTGTTACTTCTCACCTTTTTTGCTTCTAGATATTCTCCGAAATCGCCCATTTCATTGAATTATTTTGCATTAGTCCGGTCCCTCCGTGACAAGACATCGGAAAATCAACATGTAAAATTTTACAGAAAGAAACTTTCCATTTGTTTGTCCATCACCCAAGAGTAAGATTTATCCAAATTGGCCTACTCCTCATCAGCGTCAGAAAAACGTTTCTTTTTTAACCAAGTTTTGCGGGAAAATAAACAATAGACCAAATCGGCTAACTCAATGTCCTACCCAATTCAAACCCTCTGGGGACAAAACGTGTTGTTACAGGAATTTCCATATCATTCAAAGGTGAATGCTACAATACACAATACAATACAGAAAGAATCTTAACTCCGGGAGATTTGAATTGGGTACAATATTGAGTTAGTCGATTTGGTCTATTGTTCATTTTGCCCCAAAACTTGGTTTCAAAATTGACACTTTTCTGACGCTAAATAGATGGATAGATAGATGCTTGTTTATTTTACCCAATTGCAGCATTAGCTGAATTGCTGGGCAGGCAAGCAAATACCCATACACGGTTACGCAATATGTTGATATTTAGCGGTAAAAAAATGATTTAGTCTATTAGTACGGCCAAGAATGGGTCTCGGATTGCGGCAAAGAGAATATTCACACTCATGGTACGTGGGGACGGGAATAACTTCCTGAGGGGAGGATGTTAACAGATCTTTGACAGACAGCAACACGCCTGACTGTAACTGTGTCTAGGCTTACCATGGCCATGGCATCAGCGTACTCTGTCTGTCCAAAAATTATCCTGAGGGCTTTCCTTTGTAGGGATTCTAAGAGATCTTCTTGGAATAACGGTACTGCCGCCCAGACGGGAGAAGCGTATTCGATGACTGATCTCACTAAGCTACAACAAACTAGCTCTTAAGGGAGCGCAAGGCATATAGGCGTATGTATGTGGTCTCAGTGTTCATTCCAAGTTAGATCTTGCGAAATAATCACCCCTAACAGCTTAAAGTTGGAAACTCTTTCGATGACTGCGCCATTTAAATGCATATGACATTTGGCTGGTATTTCAAAAAACTAATAACCATTTCCTTCCATTAAGCTTTATGTTACGTTCTGAAGCGTATCTGTTGATATCTGCCGCAATGAAGGGCAAATAACTTAGTGATAACCTAGGGATTACCTAGGGATTATTTCGAAAACTGAGGTATCATCAACATATTTTAGCCTATTACACCATTCCCTACACAAGCTGTGTATTAGGATCGCAAACAGTAATGGCGCCAATTTCGTTCCTTGTGGGATCCCTCCATTGGGTGAGATTGTATTAGAGCAAATTCCATCCAGTCTGCTGGTTGCACTCGACCTGATAAGAAGGAGCTCATCCAGCGTAAATACCAAGGAGCTACAGCTTTTGAACTAGAACATTATGATCCACCAAGTCGAATACTTTGCTGAAATCAGCAAAGAATACACAAGCGAACACATCGCCTTGGTCATTGGACTGTAGGAGGGCATGGAGAAATAAACAAGAGCATGGCTGGCCGATTTCCTCTCAAGTGCAAATTGATAAAAATCAAGAATTCAAAAGGTTAGACATTGTAAAGCCCTGCATGATCTTCGCAGGAGGTGATGTAAGCGAAATTGGTCGTAGATCTTGCTCGACGGATTTTGGCGGAGAGCACTTTGGAACCGGGACAACATCCGACTGTTTGAGGGGTTCAGGCACATAACCTTGAATCATAGATGCGTTGTAAATGTTCATGATAATAGGTGAAATTGAAAAGCAAACTCTTTCCACACAGTTTCCGGCATAGGGTCAGGACCGGAGGACTTGTTCGACTTAATAAGTCTCACGGATTTGTACACGGTATAATTATTCACCAGGAAGTGCTCAGGGACTGTAAAAAATGACCCAGGAGGTTGGACAGCCGGAGGGGTGAAGTTCGCCGTGAGACTACAGGGCCGTGCGCAAAAAAAAAAAAAAGATGATTGAGGCAATGTCCATGGTTAAATTCTCTTCGTAGGTATTTCAGGTGTTTATGATAAGTACATTTTAAAGACAACACTGAAATCACGCTTCATTTAAAACAATCACTAAAATGACCGAGGCAAGTGCCTCGGTTTGCCTCATACTGGCTACGGCCCTACACTATCAAGAAAGGTGTCAAATCTATTTGCAAGTGCATCGTTAACTGGTCACGCAGCGTTTGTTGGGTTCAATTGATGTTAGGTCTCACTGCACAAAGTCCTTTAATTTCGTCCCACCATCATTTAATGTTCGTCTGCTTAAGCTTAGCTTTTTACATTTAGCACACTCTTTCTGCACGGCATTTCGGACCTCTCTATACCTCGGAGAGTCTTTTCCAAACTTATGTAGAAACTTCTGACGCTTGATTATCAGTGCTTTAATCTTAGAGGAGATCCATGGCTAATGCGATAAACAGATGTTGACTTTCCTAATAGGCAAGAACTCATCCACAGCAGAACATAATTTGTTCGTGAAAAGGTCGTACTTATCACAAACAAGACTGGCATTTAGCACATCATCTGAAGACTGCTGCACTATCCACTGCAAAAATGTTCGTATCCTGCTGGGTCTGAGATCTCGTTTCTCAATGCGCTTTATGGTGTTCGTAGGAGAATATGAGGACTGGCGCGAGGGAATGGGACATTCTAATCTTGAATAATGGAATCTTGCTCCTAGCAATTCTCACACTATACATACTTTTTACGTAAATCAATACGAAAAATTAGGTATTTTCCAAACATTTCTTCTTTCCTAGGTTGTGTCTTGGCTTACAGACATTTGCCTCCCAAAACCATTAATTTGCTTATTTAGCTTTGGCCAACCTTACAGAAACACAGAAAATACACATTACCCGAGACTGTCACTTGATTTTAAATGGAAAGGTTGTATACCAAACTAAAGACGTATACTTGTTACTTCATGTAAAAGGAACACCCGAGAAACATACCGCAAAAGCCTGGAGTAATTTTGAAGTATTTAAGGGCCAAAATAAGACGACTGCTAGATCCTCAGTTATGGAAGGAAACCGTTTTGCCAAGTCCCTGATTTCTATCAAGTGATTAACTAATCCTGGTACAGATGCTTACAAACAAGGCACAAATGTAAGGACTTGGACAGTATCTTAATACTACTGAAATCTCATGGTACTTTAACAATAATTCACATATCTTTAGTCTGCCATGATATCTTTACACTGACCGCTACTAAGGTATCAATGATTGAATTGTTTTCAATGACTCATTTAGTCGAAGAAAGGAAATGACATATCGAGGTATCAGAGTCCGAGTAGTTTTCTCACGTTTTGGACATCGTTTCTGAAAAAAAAAACAATAAAGCAAAA
This sequence comes from Montipora capricornis, assembly GCF_036669925.1. Taxonomy (NCBI): domain Eukaryota; kingdom Metazoa; phylum Cnidaria; class Anthozoa; order Scleractinia; family Acroporidae; genus Montipora; species Montipora capricornis. Next base: position 40,713,938 of record NC_090894.1, read on the forward strand.
TACAAATAGTGGCTTGAAGGGCAATAAGGAATTTCGTTCTTATTGGCAAGTAAGTAACATTTATAATAATTCATGAAAAGGTTTGTGCTTAGTTACTAGCAACAATTCCCATTCAGTGTCACTTTGACATGTAGACTGTAAGACCTTAATAGCTAACTTCACTTGACATAAGTAACTGGCAATCAACAGTCAATTTCACTGACAGGCCATCATAACACGGCTCAAACAGTAGCCGACCCGATGAATGCAAGCAATATTTATTTCAGGTATTAGCTATTGCTCTGTGAAGAACGTACCTGCTCCTTTCGACAATTACAATTTCGCATTTGTGTTGCCCAAATTCAAAGGTGACATCTTCGCCAATTAGCACAAATGGCCCCCAGTATTTTATGGCGGAATATTTCTTTGTCCCCCGAAGAGATTTCATGGCATGGTGAAGAGCTGTTCCTGCACTTTTTCTATCTGCCAAGTGTTCATAAAAACTTTTCATGAACATGAAGGTTGCCTCATCGTCGATTGCCCAGAGTGACACCAGAACAGACCGGGCACCAGCACACAGGAAAGCCCTGGCTATTCCCACAACACCCTCAGATTTTAACTCTCCCTGGCCACTATGACAGCAACTCAGCACAACCAGTCTTGCCTGAAGACGAACTGCATGAACATCGCTCAACGTTAACATGTAATCTTCCTCCTTGGGGATCAGGGATGTGCGTTCGGGATTTGGGGCCAAAGCAATTTCTCCAAATTCGTCATCTCCATGTGCAGCAATGTGGATTAAAGCAACTGACTTCATTCTTTTCAACACTTCAGCTTTGGTTGCAATTTTTCCTGTAAGAGGCACAGTCTGCAAAAGTTCTGCAATGATATCCACCTCTTTTTTCGCACATGGCAGCTGTTTATACATAGGTTCACCAGTGCCGTAAGTGACTTCCTTCAAGCACGGATCGCCGACAAGCAGGGCTTCAGTCTTACTTTGGAAGTGGTCGGGTGCACTAGGGATCACTTTTAAAGCAGTTAGAGAGGGAAATGCACGGGTCCTAACAGAGTCACTCAATGCAGAAAAAGGAGCCAAGCAAAATGGTCCATCAGGAACAAACACTAAGTCATCTCCCTGCAGCAAGTCTGCAATAGGACTGACTAAGACGTCATATAAGGGCTGCAAAGAGTGCACAGAGAAGCTCAAGGACTGAACGGTTTCTTCGACAGCTTCCCTACTGCACGAGAGGTCGCTGCACTGTCTGTCAACCGAACGGTTCTCTCATCGTACAACGGTCCCTGCACTGATCTGTTTCAAAGTACTTTCAATCAGTGAGTCTGCACTTCCATTTTCGATTTCCTTTTGTCTAAAATTGATCCCGATATCTTTCCTAAGAAACCAGAAGCTGATCGTGTTGCGGTCAAGTGCTATGAAAACAGTTTGTGAAGGTACATCTTTCATTACAAAAGGGATAGCTTCCTTCATCATAACTGCTGAAGAAGGTTTCTCATCAATGCCGTACTGCATCTTCAAAACATCTGCCAAAGCCTGCGCTCGTCCTTGCTCAGCGGCATATAAAGCCTCATCAACCTCTCCATTCTTCAAGAGTGCTGTCCACAGAGCAGTGTACGCAAACTGATTTCTGTCACGAAAGCTTATTTTCCACGCATCCTCTGACCAAAGAAGACGCCTTTTTTCATCATAATAATATATGCTCAGACGATAGTAATTAAGAGCTTTGCTCAAGGAGTGTGAAAATTCATGAAAAAGACCAAGCTGATAACAGGCGATTGCCTGCCCTATTGGGTCCTCTGTTTCCCTGCAAATGCTAAGCTGTTGATCGTAAAAGAGAAGAGCATTTTGAAGATCACCCGTATTGTAATAGCCATTGCCAAGATTGCCATAGGCTGTTCCTTCTCCGGCTCTGTCCCCTACTTCTTTCGCAATACTGAGATGTTGATTGTGGTACTCCATGGCTTTCTTAAAATTTCTAAGACTGTCGTAAGCATTGCCGAGATTGCAATAGGCACTTCCTTCTCCGCCCCTGTCCCCTACTTGTTTTGCAATACTAAGACGTTGCTCGTGGTACTCTATGGCTTGCTTAAAAATGCCAAGTCTGTGATAAGCGTTACCAAGATTGCCATCGGCTCTTCCTTCTCCGACTCTGTCCCCTAGTTCTTTTGCAATACTAAGATCTAGATTGTGGTACTCTATTGCTTTCTTAAAATTGCCAAGTCTGTGATAAGAATTGCCTAGACCGCTAAAAGCTTTTCCTTCTCCAGCCCTGTCTCCTAATTCTTTCGCAATACTGAGACGTTGATTGTGGTACTCTATGGCTTGCTTAAAATTGCCAAGACTATGATAAGCGTTGCCTAAATTGCAATAGGCTCTTCCTTCTCCGACTCTGTCCCCTAGTTCTTTCGCAATACTGAGACGTTGATTGTGGTACTCTATGGCTTGCTTAAAATTGCCAAGACTATCATAAGCGTTGCCTAGACCGCCATAGGCTCTTCCTTCCCCAGCCCTGTCCCCTACCTCTTTCGCAATACTAAGATCTTGATTATGGCACTCTGTGGCTTTCTTAAAATTGCCAAGACTGTGATAAGCATTGCCGAGATTGCAATAGGCTCTTCCTTCTCCGGCCCTGTGCCCTAGTTCTTTTGCAATACTAAGAACTTGATTGTGATACTCTAGGGCTTGCTTAAAATTGCCAATCCTGTGATAAGAGTTGCCTAGACTGCTAAAAGCTTTTCCTTCTCCGGCCCTGTTCCCTACTTCTTTCGCAATACTAAGATGTTGAATGTGGTACTCTATGGCTTGCTTAAAATTGCCAAGACTGTGATAAGCATTGCCGAGATTGCAATAGGCTCTTCCTTCTCCGGTCCTGTCCCCTAGTTCTTTTGCAATACTAAGAACTTGATTGTGATACTCTAGGGCTTGCTTAAAATTGCCAAGCCTGTGATAAGAGTTGCCTAGACTGTTAAAAGCTTTTCCTTCTCCGGCCCTGTCCCCTACTTCTTTTGCAATACTAAGATGTTGATTATGGTACTCTATGGCTTGCTTAAAATTGCCAAGCCTGTCATAAGCGTTGCCGAGATTGCCATAAGCTTTTCCTTCTCCAGCCCTGAAACCTATTTCCTTAAAAGTGGCTAATGCTTCTGTGTAATTTCTTATGGCCTGTTTAAAGTCGACTACGTCTTGATAGTAGTTTCCCAAATTGAAACAAGCCAAACCCTCCCACAGTCTGTTTCCCTCTTTTTTTGCGATGCTAAGCTCTTGCATGCACCGCTCCAAAACGTCCACCTTTCTATCCACCATTCTTGATAATCAGAACCGGGAAGGTTTTCTCAGAGATCTGGGGTGCACCTAGAAGATAAATGAACGAAAACACAAAAAGTTCAATGCCCTGACTACAGGATGCTAAGCCAGCACAGCAACATTAATTGAACAGTGAAGGAGTAATTATCTTAAGCCAGTATTTCGAAAGAAAATGCCTTTCTTCATATACCATAAGAACCTATCAGCAATTATAACCTATTTATAAGGTGTGGCACTCTCGTGATAAATGACCACCAAAGCTTGTACTACAACCTTTAAACCTTATTCTATACCTAGCTTCTTTCCAAACCCTAACCTAATTGTGCCTTAAACCTTAGGGTAATGCAAATTCACTGAAAAAGACTTAGCTCCAGTCTCGGTCACAAATGTTTTAACACAGGTGGCAGTTTGCCCCCTCTCCCCCTTCAATGTTGCTGTTTATGGGTTTGAATGCAAAAACCAACTGGTAAATGCAACATTGAAGGGAGGGAGGAGGAGGGGTACAGTAGTAACAGCTTGGATGCGCTTCACTTGCTGTTGTAGCAAAGCGTTACAACTATTTATGACCAAAGTTGCCTGGGTGTTGAACGCAATTCACATAACAAAATGTGCCATTACTAATGTATATTCTGTAACGGTTGCTTTCACTGGACTTTCGTAAGCATGTTTAGTTACTTTTAAAATTGATAGAAAAAGTTGATTTATTGCTAAAAAGGAAAGATATCTTGAAGATTTATGAAAGAAAAGCTGAAAAAGTGTAATGGCCTTTAAACACTGTTTTGATATTAAACGTCACATGGCCAAGAGCTTTTTACCTAAGCCGCATTTACTTGAAGGACTTTCCGATCGTAAAGTTGCTGATTTTGTGATATTTCAACAGCAAGTGTTCAAAGAATTTCCAAAGGAAATAGTAGCTCTCTCGTGTTTAAAACGTTCCTCAAAAAGAGGGCGTAAGTTCAAGCTAAGTAAGACAAACTGAGAAGGCAGCTCATTCACTGTATGAGTCCTAAGAAAAAGAGACGGGACTTTTAACTGTAAAATAATAGACAATCACCCGAAAGAGGTGTTGTGGTATCAGGTATTAGTTATTACCGTGACTTGTCTTAAGCACTATAGCGTACAAAAGTAAATTTTCTTTTTTTGGTGTGTAAGTACACTCTTACACTGGTGGGAAATGTAGACGAAAGGTTGTTGATTTCAACATCAGCTTGCAACTACTATTTTGAAACAATTTGTCTTTGTACTTTTTTACTGGCAATCAATTGTCTTGCCTTTCAATATGTATTGAAATTATAGCTCTTCAGAGAAAGAAAGTTATATTTACTGGTATATTCCGTTAGATAAAGGACTGGACCCATTATTGACCCGTAGAAAATTTCTTGTGCAAACAATGAACATCACCATTGTCATCACGGCACACCGTTTCTTGCAAAAGTATTGACAGTCCCTTTAAATCGGTCTTCTTTGCTCATTTTTTACTAGAAAATAAGCACTACAACACAACTTAACAATAGTGAGATTTCCAAGCAATTAGCCTTTTTTTCTCAGCGGTACACCATGGTGATCCGTTGGTAGTAAATTAATTTCACAACTGAAATCATTTAGCAATGAACGGATCACCATGGTGTACCGTTGCAAATAAGCCTAAGAAAGGCGCTGTTGTAATTTCCACTAATTGTGCTTACCCATAGTAATTACTACAATAGTTTAGTACGATTAAACTTCCTAGTTTTTTAAAGAATAAAGGATGGTGATCCGTCAACGGTACACCAAACTCTCGTGTACAGGAGCAGTTTAGAACTGGGGATAGACTAGTTCATAAAAACGAACACTCCACGTAAACGAACACGCATCATTCCAGTCTCTTTCATCCATTACACCTGCTTACACAAAGAAAAGTTCCTCCTTAGCGGTATAGAAGATAGGCGTATCATAGGTGTATCCCCTTTAAAGGAAACTCGCATATGTCATTATGGGTCTTGGCTGCTCGCAGATGAACCTTATTGCCTTCCAATGGAAACAGCAAATCATGCCAAAGATGATGCTGTGGTACATCTGAAGTGATTTAGAAATACAACTTCTGCCGCTTTTGTACCTACCCTGTGAAGGGGTTACTGGCCGGGTTGCAACATGCGTTATAAACATTTGTAAGAGGGCTCAAAAGAAACGTTTTGCCTTAATTAGATGGGCCTTTCAAATACAAGATGCGATGTTTTCCTCTTCTTTTTTCAAGTAGATTTGGACTAATCAGTTATGAAATACGTGAATCGCACTTGACGGGAATTCAGTGTTCCACGTGGCACAGGCCTTTGGCATAGCCCAAAAACTGCGTTGACTACCGCGGTCTCCCTCTATAATTTTAACTGGTAGCCTTATTTATCAGTATTTAGCAGGATATACAACTTGAGTGTGGAATCCTTTCAAACACTCCTTTACAGCTAATGGCCTACATGTACTTTCACTTTGTGGTGATTCTTTTCTAATAAACACATCAGTCTCTCAAAATATCACCAATGCCGATTTTCTTTAACTGCTTGTGCAAATACAAATTATATAAAAACACAGCAAAAAAAAAAAAAGCAAACATCGGTATTTCACCAAATAATTCTACATACTTTATAGTTTACTCCAAAACTGTTCATACTATCGCCAAAATTCTATTTTACGACAACTAACATTGATTACAGCCCAACAACGATAACGATAACTTCAGCAATTGTCACATCAATTAGGATGCATAAAACAATTATTACTGATAAATACCGTCTCAGTCACAAATGTTGTAACACAGATGGCAATTTGCTCCCACTCCTCCTTCAATGTTGCTGTTTGTGGGTTCGAGTGCAAAAACCAACTGGTAAATGCAACATTGAAGGGAAGGAGGAGGAGGGGTATGGTAGTAATAGCTTGGATGTGCTTCACTTGCTGTTCTAGCGAACAGGGGGGGCGGGGGGCGGGGGGTACTTGATGTATCCCAGGTTGGGGAGGTGCGGCACGGCCCCTCATCCCCTGACCCTGTTTAAGACAAATATCGCTGATTTTCCTACACATTTTAAGACAGAATTCCGATTTTTGATACCCTGTTTAAGACATTTAACCCAGTTTAAGACAAAAATTGATAAATCGATACCCTGATTAAGACAAAACATGATAAATTCGATACCCTGTTCAAGACAAAAATCCCGAAAAACATACCCTGGCTGGCCGCACGTCCCCATTAAGCCTATATAAGGGTGTCCCCCCCCCCCCCCCGGGGTCTGACTTGTCCTATTCACAAAGGAAATCCAGCTGTTAAGAGCGAACCGGAAAACCTGCTTTGGGCTAAAAGCAATTCTTCTTCGGAATCGCTCACTGCTTTCAAGAACTTATTGCATACTAATCCTACACATGTGCATACTAATCCTATTTTTATGGTAGAAAACCCCACCAATTGACAAATAAGCTAAATTTACCTGTCCCTCGGCATATGTGATATATTTCCCTCAGGCTTGGCACGAGGGGAATATATCACATATCCCCTTGCTCCAGGTCAATTACCCCTACGTATTGTCATTGCCAGGGTTGAATTAGCCCCTCTGTTCGGGATGAATATATATTTGAAATAATGAAGATAATTTCAACTCCTGGGTTATAATAAACAAAAAAAATTATATAATAAATAAAGGAACACACAAGTATTCTTATAAGTGGTGAAACCACTGAAATTAAC
>NC_090894.1:40725944-40735944 GCF_036669925.1 Montipora capricornis
GTAAATGCTGATCTTGTAACCCCCTAATTTTTCCTGATTTTGCAACTTTACTCGTTTATATCTCTGCTTCTGGACGGTGAATTTTTTTCATTTTTTGCATGTTAGCTTAGATTAATTTAAACCGTTTGTCTTTAAAATTTAAAAAAATTCTGTAGGTGAAAAAAAAAATTAGAGTCACAATTCAAAAAAACTTATTTTTCTGAAAAACTGACCTACAGATTTTGTTGAATTTTTATTATTTTAGAGAGTATTTCTAACATTATCTGGTAACGCTGAATGGGAAAATTTCACCGTCCCGTTTCTTCAAAAAGGACAACATATGTTGATTTTAAGGCTCAAAGAAATGCCTAATATCGTTGCCATGGTAACATTATTTTGGAGGAAAACATAATGTAAGAAATCTACGATAGGTACTTAATACCCTGGCCAAATTTCGTCTTGATATGATTGCCCTAACTGTATCTAAGGACAGAATATGTTTATTTGTTTGAAAAAAGGAGAAACTATTTCGAGCCTCCTTAAAGCTGAGTGTCTATTTTTAATTTGCCTAGAGCTGCTCTTTTCTTTGTATTGCAATTTCTGGCATATCTTTCGAAGCTCTGATAAGGTTACATGATGCCTGGAGGACCTATGACTAGAACAGAAACGAAAGAAGAGCGAAAGAGAACGACAACAACAAAACAGAATACCAGTAAGTAATCGTTACTTAGTGCAAGAAGTTACTCCACAAATTCTTTCCTTGGGCACTAAACCGTTTGTTATTTTTCAAAAAGTGGTTTAATGTGTTTTTCCTTTGTTCAGGAATGAAAATCGATTTTTTATTGTCAACTGAAAGTAAATAACAATCATCTGTACTTTTTTGGACATAAAGAAAAAGTTGATTTGTTTGTTTGTTTTTCTCTAAAATGCGATCGCACAACTTGAGTGCTTTTTAATCCGTTTTAGTCCAGGCATTTTATCGCCAAAAGTCGGTCAACCTGCCACTAATTGCAAAAGAAGGATTTTTAACGGTCTTTGGTCCAGGGACATGTCCTCTATAACATATCAAAAGTCCCCGAAAATCCGATTGGGGGAAGTTGACAAAAAACAACTTTTTTAGAGCCCTACATTGCTCAGCATGCAAACGAGGTTGCATTTACTATCTGTTGTGAGCTACCGTTGTTTTGCTTGAGTTTAAAGCCACGTGCAGCATAGGCTAGCAAAGATTGAGAAAATTTATTGTGTTATCTTCCTAGTTAAGTGCATTTATATACCCATTAAATAGAATTATTATTCTTTATAAGTAAGTGAAACCTTTAGAGATGGCGTCGATGGATGGCTATCTGAGTGAATTATGTAGCGAAGAACACGGTCTTCCACAAGCGTTGTTAGAACGCAAAAAGGACAATTTTACACTAAAAGACCTAACAGTAATGTCATGTTCCAAGATTATGTAATTCAGGAAAATGTAATTTGACGTGAGTAGAGACGTCCAAAATGAATTTCATCTTGGTGAAAAACCTGTTTTTCACTCATTGCTTCGCGCTTTACATTGTAATATTCTTTTTTGTCCTAACTCATTAGTAAATTCATCTTTTCCCCCTCATAATTTAAAGCAAAATGTCCAGGAATTGGGGAAATTTTTCGCAAAAACCGAAGGAAATGTTTTCATCCAGTTATGAACTAACAGAGAAAGTGTGTGTCCTGCAAATCTTGCGCTTTAGTTCAATTTGAAAACTAAAAAGTCTAGAGTAATTCCCTTCCAATACAGTGAAGGAATTTTGTTTATATTTAAACTTTGAGTTTGGATAGTAAAAAGAAAAATACGCGATTGAAAACATCCCAACCATACCAAAAAGAAAGTTTTTCTAATGACTCAACAAGCCTCAGCCATGACAGACCTCCGTACCGACCACCAGGATGTCTAGCAAGTCTTCACGTAGCAAGAAGAAGTGATCGATTTTGGGCCGGATTATCGATAGACCTATGTAGTAGTCGAACAGGTTCTTTTGAGAAACGTAAAAACCAGTGGAGGCTTGACAAGAGGGAGGGGCCTAACAGACTAGCAACATCTTATCTGGCTGTTATCTATGCCTGCATTTATGCGTGTGCCGAAACAAGGAACATCATGCAAAAGCTGACAGGAGTTAATTTTATTCTGGAGAACAGAACAAAGATATGTCTAAACAAGAGAAATGAAGGAAGCAATGACCATCGTCAGTGCTCTGGCTACTCACAACCGCAAGGAACATCATGAATGGTGTAAACGCTGATAGTAATGTCAATGCTGACACAGCCAAGAGCGTCGGGGAGAAGATGCTAGCGTCAGTGAAGGGAACGTTAACCATAGATTACTCATTCAAACGAAGTGCCCAGACAGTCACTATAGCATCCAAGTCCTCCGTAAAGATTGAGTACAAGTACAAGTTGACCCTCAACTTGTATTTCAGAAATTATTTCAGGACGAGCTCTGCACATATCCCACAGCTCTTTTCGACTACCCATTTATGTTAAGGCAGCCACCAAAGCCATCATTAGCAGATGCACTATGGGCAAAGCTTACACCAGAGGCTAAGACGCAACCTGAAGGGAACATACAGTACGTGCTGGACGGAGGTTCTCTTCTCCATCGAGTCCCATGGCCCAGAGGTGACGCCGCAAATGGTGACGCCTAGCTACTTGTAGTCAAAACCGCTCTAGAGTCTGCCATAAAGAATTCCATGGTTCTAGTTGGGGATGGCACAGATTTGCCAGTCCTTCTGTGTTATCAGAAGGTGGATGTGGTCTCTTTTTTTGACCTGAGACAAAGGCAAACTCGAGATGTGCCCGTGTCTGGCATATGAAGAAAGTGAAAGAACAGCTGGGTAAGGAAGTTTGCAGAAATTTCCTTTTCCTTCACACCGTCACTGGATGCGACACAACATCGCGCCTCTATGGAGTTGGAAAGGCAACAGCCCTGAAGAAACTTGAGAATGTACCTTACTTCAAAGAGCACGCTAACGTTGGTCTTCATCTGTCATTCTGCTGTTTCTGGCGTTGTCACTGCAGGTGAAAAACCACTTGTATCATGTTTCGGAGGTAAACCAGGGGTAGGTTAACTCTATCAGATATCAGCGTTACTTCGAAAAACTTGCAGCCAAGACATCTCATATCGAGCCACAGAATCTGCCCCCAACAGCAGCAGTGGCCCGATTTCACAGCCTACGCGTCTGCTTGCAGGTAAAGCAGTGGTAGGAGAAGTTGCAGGCATGTCAATGGAAGACTGGGGGTGGAAACTCCCTAATTATCAAGTATTTCCTGTTGCAGCAGACTTGCCGCCTGCCCCAGAATCTCTTCTCTAGTTAATCAGATGCAACTTTTTGTCTGACTGTAGCAATATAATCGAGGTGCAACAAATTTGTCGCAAGAATGGTACGCAGTGTTCCCCAGTCTGTGGCCAATGCAAAGGTCTTTGTGCACAAATTCTTTGAACACTGTAGACTAGGAAAGTGAACATTTGGAAGACTAGCATTTTTGTAAATACATTGTATATGTAGCATGTGTACATTTGAACAAAGAGGTAACTTTGTTGTGATGATATAGGCCTTTTCTTGTCGTGAGTCTTAAGCATTTATGTCTTGTAATGTTTCGGCAAAATAAGATTTCACCGCTGGCTCTAAATAAACCTTAATAATTCACTAAGTTAAATATATTTTGTGGAAAGGTCTTTCACGATTAAAGCCGTAAAATCATTGTTCTTAAGGGTAGATTCTTAGTTTTGGCAAAATGGCTCGAATTCTACCAATAAAAAACGCTAAACGGCAACTTCCGCTTGACAGCCTCGTTTTCGTGCTATAGGAATAAGAGACTTTTTTTATGGATGCGGTTTGGAGGCCTTCCCATGCTTGGATCTTTAGGGACTTTTAGTACGTTCATGCATAGGATATTCCTAACTGGTCAATGACGAGAAAGCTTCTTTTGCAATTAGTTACAGGTCCGACCACAAAATGCCTGGACTATTTGCCCAGATGGTTTTCGATGTGCCTCGAGAGTCACACGAAAATTTTAATTTGCCCTTACGTTATAAACACGTAATTGCAATAAGTTCTAGTAAAATTTGGGGGAATTTTCACTAACTTTTGTTTTCAGAAGTTTGTTTAAAGCACCTAAACGTTATTTAAGTGTTGGAGCGGATCTTGTTTGAGGTTCGTCCTTTCTTGGTTGCATTTTGCCGATTCTTGTTCCAAGCCAACCTGGCGTGTTTCAGTGAAATACATCAAAATGTGAACGATCTCGTTTTCAGAGATAAAGTGGAATAAAGTACATCAGTAAAACTCTTCTTTGAACTTGAACTGACATAATTTATTTATGGCTTCTATTTTTAGCGCGATTCCTATTCGCTGGCCATTAACAGTTGACTCTGAAATGGCTTTTCGCCTTTTCCATTCGCTGTTTTAAAACTCATGCAGTGCCAGTGCAAGAAAAATTCATTGCCAAACTCATGAATTCCAAAGTAAACTTCACTCGAAAAACCGATATCGTACTCATCGCTTCGTGATTCATGCGATATCGGTTTTTAGCGTAAAATGTACCGTGGAATTCACTAGTTAGGCAATGAATTTTTCTAAAGAAGAAAGCAAAGAAAATGATTTAATTATTGAAACAGCAACCGGAAACATCAAAACGCGGACAATTCGAAACCTTTTATTTTCAGAAACCCTACAGGCAGTAAGAATAAATAGCCATGGTGCTCCGCTTTTAGGGTTGGCTAAATCTATATATCAGAAAAATAAGCAATATCGAAGGATTGTTTACGCCTGTGCATGCGTCAGCTACAACTGAATATACAATATAAACGTGAAAACAATACCGACATAAAGGTATGGAGAACAAAACAGGAAGCAAATAAAACGTAGTCAGAACGAGTTGATTAAGCATAAATCATTTGCTCGTGTTATAAAGAAATGAGTAACACTGAGCAACTTACCACATGGATGCTAATCGAGATCCTCCACGACAAGAAATGACTGCAAAATTTTGGCAGGTTTTGAACACAGGTCAAATTCCACAGGTCACTCGTTATGTACAGGTCAATATTTTACCTATTACTGAAGCAATCCAAAACCTTCAAATTGGCTAACCTTTTAGCCTTAACATTGTTTTTAGGCCTAACGAGGACTAAGTTTAGCATTAGTAAAAGGTTTTCTAACGTGTGACCTGTGCTTTAATTTCACGATTTAACATAGTTATGCATGAATCTTGTACGAAAACTTTGAACAAAAACGGTAGAACAGGAGCGGAAAGCTGAAAAGTTCCCAATAAAAGTAAAAATGGAGCAGGAAGAACAAGAAGTCATTTCACACGCGAGCAAAGTGCGCAACTGATCAGTGAGGCAAATCAAGTTGAACACGGATCGATTGCTCCAAACAACTGATCGATGGTTTTGATTTATAAGCTTGCTAGCTCAGTTTAAAACGTGCTGCCTCCGAAACAAAGAGAACAAAGTGACACAAGAGTGAACTTTTCAACTCACCTTTCGAGAATACAGACTAAACCAGCGATAGAATCACTGAGGTGCGGCTTGTCATTGGCGTCACAAGGAACGTGATGAGATTGAGTGGCACCGGCATTCAACAAAATCTCACGCTATAGAACTCGCACTACGATTGGTTCTAGAAAACAATTTGAAACCAAAGGTCAACTCCACAGTACGTCATCGTTAACCATTTTTCTGCTTAAACCTCACGCACAGCTTTAATACGCTGCCGCCTCGCCAGCCTTGCGTCTTCGCTCGGCTCTACAGTTCCAATGAGAGTTGTAATTTAAACAGACACAACGCCATGATAAGCTTGAATGTTGTGTGACACAAAACATCATCATATCTTGCTGCTCCACCTCTCGAGCCAACGGCGTGCGGTGTCTTTGAGGACCCTAGGGTTAAAAAAATCTCTGAAGATGAAAATCTCTGAAGGGGCAAGATGTCATAATATGCTCCATGGTCGGAGTCTCAGACATGGGCATTCTGCATTTGCAGCATAACCCCACTTGAGCCTATTATCGCCAGTGAATTGTGATACCCACTTTTGCCCTTGCCCTATTGAGAGTAACCCACTCAATACGCGGCAAGTCTGAGCCCGATGAAAGAAAAAAAAAACAGTGGCATTCGTCACTGCTTACTTCTTGGCACGGAAACTAAAGATAGGGTTTTTCGGATAAGGAGAAACTCAGTCTGTTAACCGTTTGGTCGTAACAAGAGTCCATGTCTTGGTTGTAACCACCAAATATGTGATACACGCATTAAGACAAGTCCATAATTTAGCCGTACCCGGCTAAGTCACGCAAACAATAAACGGACGCCCTCAGATGGTAAATTTTAGTATGATGTCTTATAGGGAAGTGAATAGTTTTACATGTAGGTTATAAGGTGCTTTCGATAGGGAAATCCGGATTTAGATCTTAAAAGTCCGGATGTTCGGATTTCCAATCGAACACAAAATCTGACAACGGATTTCGAGACGGATTTCATTTTGTTATAGTTGAGATTCTTACCCGACGTGGATTTCCAGTTGGTGAATCTGCGACAAAATCCGTTTTGAGATTTTGTGTTCGGTTGAAAATCCGAAGATCCAGATTTTAAGATCTAAATCCGGATTTCTCAATCGAAAGCACCCTAATTGTACCAATAACGTATTACGAAAGCCGAGGAGGGACTTCGGACTTCAGACTTCAGACTTCTGACTTCTGACTTCTGACTTCAGACTTCAGACTTCAGACTTCGGACTTCGGACTTCGGACTTCAGACTTCAGACTTCAGACTTCGGACTTCGGACTTCAGACTTCAGACTTCAGACTTTCGACCCTAGTTATCAGGCTTGCAGCTTGCACCCTGCTGTTCCGACGAGGTGACTCCGTGTGGTTTGTTGGAAGCGGTTAAATTTTATTTAATATGAACGAAGAGGTAAGAGGATTTAAGTTATATTCATCAATAGAGGTTTTATAGTGCATTGGTGAACGGCAAAGAGTTTGTTCCCCAAACAATGGCCATAGCGCAGTTGAAGAAACAAGGAATTGAGCCTGTATCCAATTTCGTCGCACAAAATGAATGTTCATAACATCGCATAGCTCGTGCAAAATTGAAAAGTTTTAAAACCCCATCATGCTGTTGCCACATTTAATTATCATTTTAGTTTTCAACAATACTCTTTTCTCCTAAGATTGTTATGTCGGCTGTCACTGGGCAGCTTAATAAGCAGAGTAAGCGATTTTTGAGGCGAGCATTCTGTCTGCAGAATAAGGCATTTTCGAGCAGAATTTGAACAGAATGAGGGAAAATCAGGGGCACTAATGATATGCATAACAGTTGTAAGATGTCCCTCCTCGGCCTTCGTAAATAATAGTGACCTAAAGTAAGATGAATTACAATTTTGCTACGCATAATGAATATTTAATTAGTTCCAGGCTCTCTTTTAAATTTGCAAAAATAACAACAGCCCGAAGGGCCGAAAATTTTTTCGGATACCGAGAAGAATAATGGTCTCCGAGCAAAGTTTCGAGCAGGATAAGTGATTTTTCCGAGCATTGCCGGCAGGCAGAATAAGCCATTTTGCGAGCTTGGAGAATTTATTCAAGCCTGGCCGTCACGCAATACTTCTACTTTGATGTTATCCTGGGCAACCTTTAATAGTTTATGTTCCGGCGCTTTTGTATCTGACGGCGTTGAATGCGTGACGATACGTTACAAATCGAGGACAATTTCATGTTATACTTTGTACAGTTCACGTCCGAAAACTTACTTGTTTTTCCTTCACCCTAGATAATCCTACTTGGTAGAGCAATCGTGAGTTAACTGTTATGTTCCGTCACCAAACGTCTAATTCTTGGCTGATTCTGTTCATAATTAATGTAGTCGTAAACAATCTTCTCTAATGTCTTGTAGCTGGGTAAATTCCTGGAGAAAAACATTAAGGATTTACAGCCTACATTTGAGCAGCACAAGGTAAGTTGGAACGAGATAATAAAAACTTCCTTGCAGTTA
The DNA here is from genome assembly GCF_036669925.1 of Montipora capricornis. Lineage (NCBI taxonomy): Eukaryota > Metazoa > Cnidaria > Anthozoa > Scleractinia > Acroporidae > Montipora > Montipora capricornis. The sequence continues at coordinate 40,733,938 of NC_090894.1, forward strand.
CAAATATAAGCCTCGTCTGTATCCCGCCAAAAAAGACATTTTGTGGCCAAACTAACGTAAATTCCATTGAACAAAGTTCCCTCCCGTAACAAGCCTATCCCTAATACACCATACCTAAAAATAGAAGCACAAATAATTCAGCAGTTGGGAAAATTGGCTGTAGGGGGCGTGGTGGGGAACAGAAGTAACACCCTCGCTGAGGTAGCCTGCGAGCAAGCTCTCCCGGGGTATCGAGAGAGCTTGCTAGCAGACTATCACTGAGGACAACAAATTCTATTTATCAACGAAATAAGAGATGACATATACGCAACAGAAAATGGTAGTGTAGAAAATGCTTGTTGCATGAGTGCTGCGTTACGTTTTATCTAATATCTAGTAACTTGACACTTACGTTTTCTTGTAACAGGTTTACAGTATATCCGCTTTAAAAATGATCTCAGACGCACAGTTTGAAAAAAATGGGACTAGCCATCGGGCAGGTTGCAATGATGAAAGCGCTTTTGGCAGCTGAAGACAAAGTGGGAGAGGAGACAAAAGGTGTGGCAATGTTTGACACGATGCGTACATAGACAGTAGTTAGCCCTTTTTCACATATGGATGAGGTGAACTGTTTGTATTGTTCACCGCACTGTGCCACTTGCCTTGAAATAAACACTGAACAGAAACAGATTTTAATAATGTTTTAGTGAGCCAATTCGTCTTTTCTAAGAACCATTTTGTATTTTAAGTTTAAACCCTTTTCAATTCACGTGCATGTAACAGACGTGTTCATGGAAATAACCGGTGTTGCCCTCAAACATTTAGGGACCAGATAAGTTCCTTCCGACGTCTCTTAATTCGATCGAGAACGTTAATTTTTTTCGCCCCGTACCTCATGTAAAAAATTGGATTTAAACTAGTAATTTTACATAATAACTAAAATATGTTTCAACCATTGCTTTCCAGAGCAAAACAAGGAACGAATTCGAACTCTTGTGGATAAGATAAGAAAGAAAGGGGGCGACCAAGAGGAACGAAAACCCCTGTCTTCCCAGGCTCGAACCGTAAAAAGACAACCCATAAAAAAAGCAGCGCAAGATGTACATTGGCTGGCTCCACCGCTCCTCTAATGACTCTCGATTCAAACAAGTGCGAATGAAAGACGGGGGAGGAGTTCGTGATTACACGTATAATGATGACGATCAAATCACTGTAGATTTCCTTAAGGCAGACGCCAAAAAGCTATTTTTTCCGGAGGGAATGTCTAAGCTCGGTGCCGCGGGCGAGATGCATTTCGATTTGGGTAATTTTGCGCAAGAGAGAATAACAGAATTTACGGAAGTAGACGGGAACACATGTACCTTTCAGGAATATCTTAGATCACGGGGCCTGTTTGCAAGCCGATGTTTTGTTTACCTCATGTCGACAACCATCGACGAAGACAAAGAAAAAGTATCAAGTTGTCCATCCAAACAAGAAGGTTCTGACTTGCTGAAGTTGCCTTTACATCTTGACGCTGCAGCACAAAACACAGCGTCCGATGTTTTTATGGGTATTGGAAAATCGGAAGGGTTTGAAAAACTTATGAAGAATAGTAAGCCAAAGAGCCCGTTTGACTTACGAGAAAATCAAAAGCCACTTTATGCTTTAAAGGACATGAAAGGAAACATTTCACCTGAAGAAGCTATCAGCGGAAACACACTGGTCATTTGCTACGAAACCCTCACAGAGTCATCACACTCCGAAGTCGTCTTGAAGTCCATGTCATTCTCGATATCACAGTGCTACGATACTGTCTCGTTCAGTTACCCTCCAATCCATGAAATTGAGTTAGAGGCATTTGACCCTCTTGAGCATGGATTTACCATCGAAGATATTTCTAAGGGCGGGAAAACTTTTGTTGATAGGTGCTACAACTCATTTTCGGACGACGAGTTCAAGTACATTTTCCCACAAGCTACTGCGCAACCCAGCAGTCTCATCCTCCATCCTCCGTCCGAGATTTGGGGTTATGACGGAAAAGAGTTA
>NC_090894.1:40745944-40760944 GCF_036669925.1 Montipora capricornis
CTGACTGAATACAAGCAGATGGAAAAGAAAACTGTTTGAAAACCCACGAATGGACGGCTTGCTAAGCAGGACACTACATCGAGGTTTTCTATGTCAGAAGACCTTTCATTCTCTGTTTAATTTTTGACTATACAATATAATACTCAAGTCAAGCTATGATCCTCGCAGTTATGAACGCAATTTTTGCAATTGCGTAAAGAAGCCTGAAAAATTCAGGTCATTTGTGGGTTCCAATGTTCCCGTGAGGAATGAATCAACGATGAAATGATATATGAAATGGATCATATATGAACTGCGGATATGAAAGCAAGTGAAACTATGATCCTCGCAGTTATGAACGCAATTTTTGCAATTGGCTTCATAGCTCAGTTGGCTAGAGCGTCGCACCGGTATCGCGAGGTCACGGGTTCAAACCCCGTTGAAGTCCTCAATATTTCAGGCTTCTTTACGCAATTGCAAAAATTGCGTTCATAACTGCGAGGATCATAGCTTCACTTGATTTCATATCCGCAGTTGATATATGATCCATTTCATATATCATTTCATCGTTGATAATATAATACTATTAAAATTATATATTGCTTTCGGTTTTGGAATGATATCCTGAATAATCATGGCCTACATAGGTTTCTTTTTTACGACTGACACCCTTCGAATCTCGTAGTCAACAGAAACCACGGCCTTTAAAATTCTTGATATCAAGGTTAACCAAATCACGTTTTACAGACGAACAACCTTGGTTGCAATAATTGTATTCTGACGGATTGACTTGGCTCGGCTTTTCAATGACTGACGTGCAAAAAAGTTCACATTTGGTAGGCTATGAACTGCAATTACCACATACCTATCATGGTGAAGCAAGGAATTGACGATGTCTTGAAAAGCGCCAGGTTCAGTGGGTGAGAAGAAATTGTCTCTGATTTGATTGATGGCTTTTCTGAGCTCCATGCTGTTATCATAGTAATCCATTGAGTTGTAGCTACAACATTTCAAAAAGAGGAAATCAGTAACCTGAACGTAATGATCATGACGATGGTATCGAAATGGTACTAGCAACGAGGAAGGAATTGTTCAGAAACAAAAACAAAAAGGTCGGTAATGGAATAATAACCCTTTTCACGGTTAGTCTTTCTCATTTGCATTACAATGTAATCTAACGCGGATGCGAGGCAATTCGGGTTATAACTAAAAAATAGCCCGAAATTGCCTCACACACATGCTAGATTACATTATTATGCAAATGAGAAAAACTAACCGTGAAAAGGGCTATTATCAAACAATAAAGCTCACCCTTTTGCCCTGAGAGCATTCACTTCTTCCACTGTCATTCCAAAAATAAAGATATTTTCTTTTCCCATCTCTTCTCTCATTTCTACGTTAGCTCCATCCAGGGTACCGATCGTGAGTGCTCCATTCATCTGCAAGAGTCCACATGTCAACATGAAAAAGGCAAATTGATTGACAAAAAGAAAATGATAAACAATGCTGTACAATGCCCTTAGCACATTACATGACAGCGTAATAAAGTAAACACCCGCATATAAGAAAATTTTTTTCAGGTTTAAGGCTGATCGTGTTCTTATTTGAGGGGTGCTTAGTGAGAAATCAGCATCAAAGTGTTCTTAAAATTTTCTTAAAATTGGTTTCAGAAATACCTCAAATTGTATAGTACTAGAGGTTTAATTAACATACAATGCTGTTTTGTAATAGACTTTATAGTTTGTAATGGTCTGGAACACCATAGTACGTTGATATAAGTTACTGTACTGTATTCTTTCCTTATCCTAATACCCTTTCCCTTTGAATTAAGAACATGTTTTATTTATCAGGCTGAATTTGTTCTTATTTATATGGTGCTTCATTGGCCAAATTTCAGCCTGATGTTCTTAATCCACTTGTTCTTATATGCGGGTGTTTACTGTATACAATTCGAATACGATCTTGGCATCTATGTCCTTTTTTTTTTTGGTTGATGTGAAAGAATGAATAATTTTCTACCATTGGGCAGTGTCTGCAGAGAATTGAGCACAACAAAGTTGGGTAGATGATTTGGAAGGCTAATGAGGCAAATACAAAATGACTTTAACAAGTATAAGAATCTGAACTAGCGAGACACAAACCATCAGCTTTTTATGGGCCAACCTGAGGAGTGAAACCAGAGTAAACCTGCGACAACTCCAGCAGGCGGTAGTTAAACCCCAGTAAACCCAGATTGAAGTTCAAGTTAATAGGCCATTTCCGAGTTCATGTCTGCCTCCTCCTCAAAGCGAGTCTAAGTGCAAAGTTTTTGTGATGGTAATTAGTTCTGCTTTACATATGAATGAAAACTAATTTTCATAACAAAAACTTCGCACTTACACTCGCTTTGAAGAGGAGGCAGACATGAACTCGGAAATGGCCTATTAACTCTCAAACACACACAAAGAAAAACATTGTAACAATCATAAAAAACGTCTCGGAACATAAAAATTTCCCATATACAGAAAGCACGATGGGTTGATCAACTTTATCCAGGCATATTTGAGGCAACTTGACCGTTTCCTTAACAAACTATAACCTGGACGTTTAAAAATAAAGCCGGTTGCTTTTGTTGCCCAAAGCCTTTAATTCAAACTCGTCATTTTTGAGAACTTATAGCAACAATAGTCAAGTTTACTGGATTTTTTTCAATACCATAAATTTCATATTTCCTGTTCCAGAAGCTTCTGTTCCTGCCAAGGAGATCTGCATTACAAAAAAAACAGAACAAGCAATGGATTTTTCTCTCCATCTAATTAGGCTAAGGTATGCAAGAAATTTTACACACGTACTGCTGATTACATTATACACAGGACTTCTCGACAGTTGCTTAGCTTTGCGTCGCCAAGCTGCATGGATGTATTCGCCCTGCAGTGTGATTGCTGATCTCATTGTCTGGGTCTGTCATCTGCCAAAGCTGGTTTACGGCATTAAATTGAAACCCACACTATGCCAGTGTACTCCAAGGTTTGTGATTTCAGTATAAACTTTCGTAATTAAACCTTTTGCATGGCAAAATGAGCTTCAAAAACTTGATGATTGATCGACAAAAATCCTACGCAGCATACTCAAACAATCCGAAACCAAGAAAAATCAATTGTGACTTCTGGTGAGTTTTCTCGCTATTAAAACTGCCCACTTCCTTCGGATTTTGAGGACGGTGCCACCTAACATGAAGGTATTTTATCCTCCATATAGATCATGCAGAAAACTTGATCTTGGTTGCGAATGTTGGAAAATAAGAAGACCCTTGTTTAAAGGAAAAACACTGTTTGAAGACCCTCACGGTTTTAATTAATGTTTGCATACCCTGAAACAACAGGAAATCTAAACGTCTTTAAAATAAGCGACAAATAACGACTCGCCAATTCCATTTATGTGCTTTTACTTACAAAATCTTGAGAATGGAGCTATTTAAAAGCGTGGAGGGCATCCACTGCTAAGATTAGACGGCACTTTAACTTTCACAGCTCAAATTACCAGATCATGACTCAAACAGACTCGAGACAAGTCAGACCAAATTACAACATAAAAGTTGGGGGCTATCGCGCGATTTCTGAAGTAAAATCATTAATCCTCAACGTATTGATTACGAAGTTAAACGCTAAAAGATTTTTAAAACACATTTTAAAAAAAGCGAACGACGATTCGGCGCTACGTTACGCCATTATCAAGTTAAAAAGTATAAGGTGTAATACGAATATCTAAAATGTGAAACAAGACATAAAATATTTGCAAGTCCTATGGGTATAATTAAGAAAAAAGCGAGCTAAAACAAAGCTTTCTTCGTACACATGTAGAGCTACTGTAAACAATCATTTCAATAATAAAAATCGATCCGGAATAGTTTCCCTAAAGGAATTCATTTTTTTCTTCCGTACACGATTGTAAAGAAAAACAATCCGATATAATTCAATTGAAAAAAAAGCTCTATTGACATTAATGAAATACCTTATCCGTCGTTTTAAGTGTTTTACTAGGGAGTTTAAGAAACGATCATAACGTTTACGGCAACAACAGCGCCACAAAATATAATACAATTGGTTAAAAAAGAGGAAAAAATCATCCTGCTGCACGACATTGGTTCTGTAAAACAACAAAAACGTAAAATCACGAGATTTGAGGTTTTGATGACAAAGTGATGAGCAAGCAACAGAGAATCTTTCAACGATGAAATGGTATATGAAGTTAATCATACATTGAACTGCGCATATGAAATCAAGTGAAGCTATAATCCAGTTATGAACGCACTTTTAGCAATTGCGTAGAGAAGCCCGAAAAATTCAGGACATCAACGTTCATTTTCTGAACTACACTGTAGTACCATAGATTTCTCTATTTGATAGCCATAATGTAAACAACAGGTGCAGATGTCTTGATTTACCAGGGAGAGGATAGAAAAACCATCAACCTTACTTTCAGAAAACGTTGAAGACAACAATTCAACTTTACAAAACGCGTTCAGTGACCCCCAAGTTTTAAGTCGTAAATCAATTCTATTCATAACTAGTTTAGATGGGGCGTGAAAACATTATTTACAGCGGCTCGAAAATGCCGCTGGAAGGAATGGAATTGTCAAGCTATTTTTTGCCCGTTATTCTAGGATCTACATATCTGTAAAGTCATCATACGTGGCAAATACATTCGTATTTGGTGGCACTGTCGTAAATGGTTTGGTATGATTATTTTAAAATCTTTGCGCTGATTGGTTGCACTTGACGTGATTACGCGATGATCACCCGGCGAAGTGTTTTTTTTTCTTCAAAATGGCCGCAAGCCGTTTTGGTGACAGAGGAAGAAATGACTATTTTGAAGAAAATGCACGTTTTGTATGAATAGTTAGTACGTTTACTCAAAATTCTTTGCGCTGATTGGTTGCACTCGAGGTGACTACGCGATAATCCCTAATTTTTTTTTTTTTCAAAATGACCGCAAGCCGTTTTGGTGACAGACGAAGAAATGATTGTTTCAAAGAAAACACAAATTTTTCAAATAATCACCTAATGTAATTATACTAAAACAATTATTCACCTCAAGATTAAACAGTCGATTATCTGCGTCAATATTATTGCCGTTGGCCATATTAATTACCAAAATATGAATTGGGTTTTACAACGCTGTTATAACTTTAATTCGCGCTTTCATATAGTGCTTTTTTAATTTACCTGTTCAGACAAATCAGCGGCTGGTATCACTGGGTCATAGTTAAGGAGACACGGTTACAAAAAGGTTACGAGTAGTAAGTAAGCACTGCATTCCCGTCACCGGAGCCTCGGATTGACCCAAGGCTCTGGGAAACTCTAAGAAGGAGAAAATGCGCCGTGGGGTTCTTATAGCCAAAAGTTGGCTATTTGATCCTTACGAAGCCTGTTCACTCCTCGTACTAACATGAATGCACCAATTAGAGACGCTTTTGATTCTTCACGAAAACCAATTAGAAGACACTTTGTTTCAGGGTTCTCCAGAGCTCTTCTCTTCCTAAGTCAAGAGAAGTGCTCTGGGGTTGAAATTGCCTCTTACTGCTAGAAAGAAGTGCCAACAGTGATATATCTGAACCCCGCCACTTAAACAAACAAGCAAACGAATTATCGGAACAGCAGAAACACCACAACCCTTTAAATGCAAGTAACTAAGGAAATTACATTAAAAAGCTGGCCAACCGTTACATTAATACATTATTGGGTGACCAAAAATGTTGATGCTTACCCCAGTAATTGAATGACCAAACGAGAAATAGATCAGTAGACTCTGCACGTGCGCGTGCGGGCGAAAGATATCGCCGTGCGTTGTTGTCGAAAGAGACACTACAATAATTAGTGCTCAGTATAAAACCAAAAGAAATATTTTAAATGTTTCTATCACCGAATGTTGGTCAGAGTTCGTGTCTCACCTACCACCGTACAACGTCATGGGTGATCCTTCATGAACAGAAAAATAATTTCCAGTAAGACAATTTTTAATGTTTTACCGTAAGACAGGACAATTCCTAGTTGCTTCTTTTTCTTTAAAAACTGCATGTTTTCTCGCGCATTGTCAAGCCTGCTGATTCCATTTGCTCGACGCATGCTGCTGCTGTTGCTGCCCTGTACTGAGTGACAGACCTCTTTCATAATGGCTGCCAAATAAAATATTCTTCTGTTTTAATGATAATAAACCTTTCTGGCCTCGCTAGGACGAGCAAATTTCTAAAAGAACATTTGCTTCAAAATGAGGCAGTAGGTCTAATTAACATAAATAAAAAAGAATGTGAAGGTGGTTGCCATTTCTGAAATGTAGTCTATATACTAAGACGGTCTTTGTCGTTATACCAAAAGGATACCCTTCTCTGCGAGAGAAACCCTGTAGTTGTCAAGAAACACAAGCTTCAGCTTGTCTCCAATGATGGGGTCATTGTTCACAACTATAAAGCAAAACAAAACAAAAAATACACATAACTTCAGACACGTTTTCCTATTACACACGGAAAAGAGCATAGGTTTGAAATCGGCGAAAATATAAAACCTTTCGTCACCTCTTGCAATGTTGTTGAAGAGTTTAATGATCAGTTTTGCCATGTAGTACCCAGGAGCTGCCTGTTTCAGAGTAAAAGAAAGGGTGTGTTTAATACCGAGGTGAGGTGTTGCATATAGGTCATCGTTAACTTACTATGACGTACCAATTTTTTTGCAAAAAGGCTCGCAAGCCTCATCAACCTTTTCCCGCAGGTTTTATTTAAAAATTGGTTTCTAACACAGCCACAGTATCATCTACACTTCCTAAATCTTCTTGAAAAGAGCACTAAGGAAAAAGAAGTTTGAAAAATAATGATTTCAAAAATAATTTGTGATAATAAAAAGATGCAACAAAGGGGCCGTCATAGTTTTTGAGTGCACCTAGATGTTGCTAATCAGTACCGTACAACTTCTACATATTTGTCACAACATTTTCACGAGCCAAACTATGTTACGATTTTACAAGAAAACCAATCTCGTATGAGGACCTTACTAGCCAACCACAATTCTTGCATATTTCTCTACTGGTAGGAAACCCCAGCTTAGAGGAACTTCATGTAGCAGTTTGCTCCTGCCAATTTTTTCAACTGACATTTTTTATTAAGATATGAAGCCTCCCTCGGTCTATTTGTTTGCGTGACAAAACCCGACTGCTTCAGAAAAGCGGGCCGCTCGACTGATTTATGAACGGACTGCTCGAAGTCTATGCCAGTGGAGACTTGATCTGTGTTAACACAAGACATTAATACCTTTCCTCCAATCATGACAGTGCGAGGAACAAAATCCATGTTTGGGTCAGCCTTGAGTCCTAAAATACAATTAAACAACCATATTGTCTGTTTGCTCGATTCAATTACAGCTGTAACAGAGAATTTTAACAATGGTGTAATAAATCGTTATCGTAATGGGCGAAAGTTATAAAAGACAGTTAAATGGGGTCGAAGTTATCAGTGTTCCCCCTTGACTTCTCTGACATCTGCAATTTCATATTGCTTTAAAGAGAAAGTACGGCCTGGAAAACGTTTCTCTGAATCGAAAGTTGACTACTCATTTGCGCTTAAGACGCCTTAAACAGCCAATAATAACGCTTCAAAAATAGACGTTTTTAAATCGAAAACCGCCATCATTGTTTTTGTTTATGCAAACGAGGCCATGACGTAGCAGTAATCAAAGCATTGACTGAAATCAGGGCCCGGTTGTTCAAAAGCAGATTAACACTAATCACAGATTAAAAATTAACCAAGGAGTTTATTTCTCTACTGCCAAATGCTGTTCAACGCTGATATTCGGCAAAGTTTTACATTAGAAGAAGTTAATCTTGAAAAACAAAAATAAGCAAAAGAAACTTTCTCCAAAAAGTTGAAAACATGGAACAAAAGTTTACAGTTAATTGGCCTTCGAACAACCGGGCCCAGAAGCATAGACCTTGAAGCGTGTAATTTGCAACTGTTTTCCTTGGAACAAAGCTGGGGATTTTAGGGCACCAATTTTATGTCCAAATATGGACAAAAATGAAATCGACGCTGCACGCGCGGGAAAATGCACGAGCTACGTTACATCCAAATAAGGAAACTTTTAAACTCTAAAAAACCTCAGCTCTGAACGAGAGTTAAACGCTTCAAGGTCATGAGCTTCTGCTGAAATACAGTGTATTGATTTTGATCCCCCTATGAAAAAAACCCTGTTCAAAGACGCTCTGGAGTAACATTCAAGTCCACAATTGGGTCAGTATCGCTCTCCTTGACTGTGTTTTCGTCATTTACATCCACTTCAGCCGGAATTTCAGTCAACGATTTATAGTGCACTTTTAACTCTCGAGTTTCCTTAGGACACACAGAGGCCTGGTGATTTACTTTCTGCATTCTCAGACTGTTATTCCCCTGGGTCTCTCAGTTCTTCATTTCTTAATACCCAACGATCTCCAACAACAAACACTGGTTCCCTTAAAAGACTTTCTTAGTAATATTATGTGTTGAAATATACTACTTCAGCTTTCTGCCTTCCTTCTCTTATTATTAGTGTCATTGCAATCAACATCATCATCATTGCTATTATTTATCATTTGCACCTCGGCCTTTGATTGCCCAAAGAACAAGCATCTTAATTTAAAATGTTCAAGTTCAATTAAGGTGTGCACTCACTGTTGTACAGCACAATGACATGAAGACAGTTCATCAGTTGCCGTTTGTATTCATGGATCCGCTTCACTTGAACGTCAAAAATAGAGTTTACATTGATTTCAATTTCAAACTCTGCCTTTATGAAAGCTGCAAGTCTAATCTTGTTTTCCTAGAAAAACAATAATTCAGTAGTTTTGCCTCTTTACGACTTACTTGTTTAAACAACTTTGATACTAAGAAACGTATAATATATAACAATTAAAGCAATTGAAAATTTCAGGTGGCTCCAACGGGAATATATATATATCGGTAAACAGAACCACAGGGTCTCTTCACCAGTAATAGACCTTTTTACCGATACGGCGGCCATTTTGATTTCTATTGTTTCGAATAGCTATTATGGGATGCCCAGGGGGCAAATACATATTAATTTGCCCCCTGAGCATCCCATAATGTCTTTCGAAACAATAGAAATCAAAATGGCTGCCGTATCGGTAAAAAAGTATAATTATTGTCAAGGGGAAGTAAATAATTATAATTGTAAAAGTCATTATTAATTCATAACAGTTATGACCAATCAATAGGCAGTATTTGAGTCACATGTGCACCTCTGTAAACCCCAATACAAATAAACTGTCTGAAAGCAAGGAGGGAGATATTGAATAGGTAGCAGGGAAAGGCTGGGGTTGATGAATTATTAATCAATTGTATTGACTTTTAATACAGACACCTACTTGGCTAATTAGTATTTATTAACTTTTGACACAAATCTTTACTGATTGAAATGCAAAACACAATGGCGATATTTTCATCATGAATTCAATTTGATTTACCTGTTTCCAGCTGTGCTTTTTTGTTCACTCTTGTGTTCTACCAGGCAGTAAAAGCGTTCACCACCCATTTTTGTATTGTATTTCGCATTTTTAAGTACTATTTCAGACAACAAGGCAATTTCTTCCTTCTCAGTTTTCGGAGAAAGAAACTGTCTTGCCGCCGCCATAATCATGCTTCATCACTGACTGAAAATTATGCTCAATTTCATTGTTGTCCCATGAACTCTCTTCTCTGGGACTTACAATGTTTTGAAACGCATATCCTAGTACTGAATCGCAAAACAATCCTTTTATTAAATATATTGTTTCATTACTTTCAAGTACGGTAATGTATTTGCGTCCGATCTGTATGGGCGTTTACACAATACTACCCAGAAATATTTCAATAAATTCAGCGCAGTTACCTGTTTCTTCCTCATGAATGCATGTCTAAAATTCCGGTCTTTCACATACCGCTCCAACTTTCTCAATTTTGACAAGTCTGTTATCCATTCTTCACCAATTTTCTACAAGGAAAATGGAATTTGAAAGTGAATAATAATGAAAGGGTCACAGTAGGGCAGTTTTCCTCTATGCGAGTCTACATGTAAATGTCACACAAATTTTCAAGTCAACTGTGACAAGTCGCAAACTACAAGTAACCTTGTATCAGGACCTTTCAGGACTGGAACTACAATCAGTGGCAAAAGTAGTGGGGATGCTAATGTCAGGATGGGCCTGAAAACTGTCAAAATTCCACTAAAAGCTTCAAAATGCAAGTTCCCCCCCCCCCTCCCCCAAATCGATGGTGACAGACAAGGAAATATAGGTCCACAATTGGCACACTGTTCTGGGGGGGAGGGGCAATTATTCAAACTCAGTGAGAAAACCTGAACTTCAAATTGTGAGTGTCCCAAGACTTTTGCCCCTGATTGTAGCATTGAATCAAGGGAAATGCAGAGGGATTTTTTCCAATGTTAATAATTTTCAGAGTACAAGTCTCCATATCTTGTGCACCGCAATCCTGCACCAGCCATGGATTCAGATAGTGGAGTGACACATTCTCATGAGAATGCAAGTACATGTAGGAAAAATTAGGACAAACTTAAAAGAGTCACTCCTCATTTTTGATACTTGGTCACAAAGATAACCTTTGCATCTCTCACAAAACAAATTTCTTGACAGGTAAGGCCAACAATAGGAATAAATAACCGGACATGTCTTGTGTCAAAAATGGCACCTACCTTCTGTGCGAAATCTAACTACAATTTTTTTAGTTGACTGTAACTGGAAGTACCTTTCATTGTTTGAGTACATGTGCCTGCAGTTTTCAATATTAGTTCCCGAAATTGTAGCATCATTTATGCTAACCTAAAATCTAAACTGGAATCTACCACCACCAGCACCACTAACCATCTGCTGCTATAGCCGCTGCTAACATTCATGTGTAACAAAGGAACACAATAGGACGTCAAAGTTAGTGTCAAGAGAAATATTTTCAGCAGTCTTTCATTGCAGAAGTGTAGGCCTTCTTGGGTTATGTAATAAGATTAAAATAATTAAAACAATAATTATTTTCACCTCACAGATGAGGTCTGATAATCCAGCATTGCACAAAAGAAGCCAGCGTCGAGGTGTCACACCATTTGTCTTATTCTGAAATTTCTCAGGGAACATTTCATAGAAGTCTTTGAACCTGAAAAGAAGACATCAAACCACAATAGTTATGTTTTGAGAAAAACGCTGATTGGAAGCTTGAGAGTCCACATTTTTTGCATGTTTGCTGCTTGCTTAGTTGCTGTCTTGAAATATTTCGACAAAAGTCAATGAAAGACATGCTGTATACATGAACTGTCGAGAGAATCAAGTTAACGTGCTGATAATCGCAGTTATTAATTCATGTTACTTGACCTCATGTTAACTTGTCTTTATTATTGTTGTTTGGTCTCACAACTTTAACTTAACACATAGCTACTGTAAGAGTTCTTGGTATGGGCAATCGAAGATGGGCAGAGAACTGTCTCTGATAGTTTACACATGTATTAGTACTGCTTCCTGCAATGAAGCTGCTCTTTCGAAATTCTTGCATCCAGTAGTGAAAGCGTTTTTCTTTCCAGCCTTTGAACAATCCTTGCAAATCATTGACAAGTCTCCTTTGTCACCTCTTGTTTGCAGCCACTGAAACTCTGTTCATCCATTTCTATGGTTTTGATGTACTACAAAAATTAATGTTTCATTTGCTTTAATTTGTCCGGTTACACCTGCTCCAATTCAATGGAGCAAGAAATCAAAATGGTGGACAGGCATGCAAGCTACCAGGATGTTGCAGTGGTTTCCAGTCTCCTACTCTGATAAATCCAATGGCAATTCTTTTGACCTTTTCAATGTGCAGTTTTACCTTGTTTGTCAAAGGGGTTTGCTTCTTTGAAATAATAATAATAATAATAATAATAATAATAATAATAATAATAATAATAATAATAATAATAATAATAATAATATCTGACCTGCTAATCGCCCTTTCTCGCAGTCTGAGACTGAATTGCTAAGGGTGCAGCTCAATGAGGTCGGACCGAAGGAGTTGTGCAGCCGACTAGGCGCTTGGCTCCTGAACATGACCCATGTGTGACCTCAGCGCACAGCACCACAACCAGATGGAATAGGCTGGGAGTTAATTTTGAGTAGGGAGGAAAACCGGAGTACCCGCTACCGGAGATCGACTGAAAGTCAGCCCACATACATGTATGACCCGAGGCCAGAGCTGAGCCCGCGTCACAGAGCAAGTGTCCTGTGTCCCGGGATGCATTCAGATTTTGAAAATGCGTTTTTGGATATTTTTTGAGTAAAAATGCACAATTTCTACGTTAACACGATCCCTGGTTCACGTTGTGCCCACAGAGGATAAAGATAGGACGAAAGTTAATAGAGAAAGGGAAACAGAAATTTCTCTGATCATCTGTTGTGCTGTCATGCTCTCAATGACATGATAGCAGCACTGACCAAAAACAGTCAACAGAGTGTTTTGAGATTTACAGATCAATGTGAATGCACTGGGCTCAGACTTAATTCTTGGTTTTCACATGACATCACTGGGGCCGCCATGTTAATAAGTGTCTCCAAACACAGAAAGAGCGGCCAGGTTGGTGTCCCGACCCAATCCTCTGGGAATTGAACTCTACCATTATTCAAATGTTTTCTTTTGTTTTCGTTAAAAAAACATGGCTGTTGATCACATGAGTGAAAACCAAGAATAATGATAATGTAAATAATGCTACAATTTTGAGGCAAAAAACTCCATGCTAAAGGTAGCTTAACAGCAAGACTTACAGTATACCATTGGTAATTTAAGCATTTTTAATTAGGACATGGTTTTTGCCAACCTGATTTAATACCCACATTTGAAAGAAGCTGCTCAGGTATTGACATACATGTACATGTTCATAGAACAAGAAAAAGCGGTTTTCAAGAATTGTCCTACTTACACAGTTGTTTTTAGAAGTTCTGAGTGCAGAGCTGCCACACCATTGATTGTGTGAGAGCCTACAATGCACAAGTGTGACATATTGATGCGTTTTTCATGGCCTTCCTCAACCAATGACATCCGTCGCATCCTTTCTACGTCTCCAGGCCACAATTTTTCCACTCTCTGATCAAAATAAATAAATAAATGGAAAAAAAGTATTCAATAACGTAATTTAAATTCAGAGATATGACTTAAATTTAGAGTGGTAATGGCCCAGACATCAAAGCTATCTTAGGTTTTACAGTGAGAAACCAGTTTGCACTTACAGTACATGTACATGTATCATGCTAGTCTTGTCTAGAACAAAAACTTCTTATACTTGTTTCACTTCTAATGTGAAAGCCTGGTTAAAGCAGACTGCCACCAAAGATATAAATCCTTCAAACTTTGGGGAGCAGAGAGCCTCCTGGCTGTAAAAATCTAGATAGTTTATTGCAGCAATCTGCCTAAAACAAAGTCGAAAATCTGTACAAACCAATATCTTTGTGAGATAGCTACTCATTACACCAACAGTTTTCTATAATAGTAATATTCTCCTCTTAATTGAATTAAATCACCTTCAGGAATAAGGAATTTATTTCATAGATAATCTGAAGGTGTCTTGGTAGAATATACTCCAGCATGTGCACTGGCCATCTCTCTAAAGCTTCAGGAAGGACAGTATGATTGGTGTAACTGAAGGTTTGAACACAAATGTCCCAGGCCTGTTGAAAATATTTGGAAGAAGAACAATAATCAGTATCATTATTACTATCATGATCATTCATCATCATCATTATTAATTTTTCATTTTTTTTTTACCAAGGAATAATATTAGTTAATACCTAGCCCTTTTATCCTTGTTCAAGTGAAAAATTACCTCTTGAACAAAGGGACTAATCTAAATAACTAATTAAAAAAAGAACTTTTCCAATCAAGGGGAAGCTGTTAAATTGAAATAAGCACTCTGTGCAACATAAATTATAATTCATTTCACCATTTTTACATGTGCGTGTGCATCAAAAATGCAAAAGTGTGACAACAGTCTAGTACTATATATATTCTCCCTAGAAGCGATCACGGTCCTGAATATAACATTACATATTGATGTTATGCTCTCTCACCAGTCAATTAACAAAAATAACTTAAGAGAGTATTGTTCATGATGAGAAAATAACTTTTTAATTTGTTTTGTAAGCAGCATCAAGAACACTTTATTATACTACTGTTACAGCAAAACTTCAATTTAAATTATAATTATTTAACACTTCCTGAAATAGCGAATTAAACTACTAATAGAAGCTCCATCAGATAATACATGTAAGAAGACTCAATTAAATATTTCCTTGCTACAGCTTTCTTTGCTTTTTAAACATTTCTAGCCTCTTCTTATTACATTGTGCATCATACCAAAAGTTACCTTGTCCCAAGGAAGTTTCTCTTTGTCTAAGAATACTCTCATCAGCTCTGGTATAGCCAGTGATGGATGAGTATCATTCAGTTGAATGGCAACCTGAAGAGAATAGACTGATCTAATTACCTGTGCTCTGTAATGGAATAAAAGATGCAAATGAAGCTTCTACATTTATGTACATGTATAACTAGGCACCAGTTGTTTGAAGACTACTGTAAGTACTGTAGTTCTTGGCCCGGGTTGTTCAAAAGCCGATTAATGCTATTCCCAGATTAAAAATTAACCAAGGAGTAAATATTTCTTTACTCCCAAATGCTGTTCAATGCTGTTATTTGGCAAAACTTTACATCAGAATGCAAATCCTGGATTAAGTTAATTGGGTTTCAAACAACCGGGCCCAGATGTGTTTTATCCTGGGTGCCAGAGGACTTTTCTTTTCAAGGTTGGAGAGAATGCTCAGCGATTCAAAAATCAAATCCAGGGTATTTTGTGTATGTTGTCGCAAAATTTCCTGGATTTGGGTCAGAACCTTAATAATACAAACGAACTTAAACAGTACAGCTGTAATGCATTCAAAAGTAAATAATGTGCACTTTGTACATGTAGATCTACAGAAGGTCAAGGTAATAATAACTATGCTAAC
>NC_090894.1:40765944-40783444 GCF_036669925.1 Montipora capricornis
ATAATCTGCTTGAGAAAAATGATTGACGTTCATGTCATCGCATGTGAAAGGATTAGGTGATAATTGACAACTTAGCAAGTGCCCGAATGCTGATTGGCTCAGCATATTTGGCTTTCAAGTAGGGGGTGGAGTTATTCAAGAGACTGTGAACTGCATGCAAAATCTTTCACCTCGATTTGCTTGGACTTTGACACCAAAATTACAACTTCTCGGACCTCCTGTCCCAACGGGTTTTAAGATATCGCTTCCAAATTTTCAGTTTTAATAGATGACCCAGAACTACACGGAACCCTACGTGGAAGAACCATTAGCAGCCGAGGAATGGCTACAAAATTACAGAAAAGAACAAGAGGATAAGGAAGGTCTCGCGAGGGAATTAAAGTCAACACTTATGTCTGTTCCTGTAAGCGAATCTCATCTGCCTTCAACGATCTTTTCGTTTTGCTGTCCATACAATACTGAAAGTCACACTCTTTGAAGTGAATCTAGCACAGTGAAGAAGTTTTACCGGGCTTCTTTTTACCAAGACAAAATCTGCAGCCATTTTTCCTTCTTTAATAATACAACTGTGTGCATATATTTGGTGCTAGTGCGAATCGAGCTTTGAAAGAAAGCTTTGAAATAAAAGAATATTTCTTCAAACACACTGGGTGATTCAGAACTTTCGAGGGGGCTTGAAAATGCAAGCTTCAAAAGACTGGAGATTCCGGGGGACAGCGGGGGAGGGCAGGGGGTCCTCAAAAAGGTGGGAGGGTCTAAACCAAAAAACTTTCCATGGTAGGCGTATGGATATTTTCTGGAACCACACATTGTACTGTATTGTATTGCATTGCATTGCATTGCGTTGCGTTGCATTGCGCTTGCTCTTGTATTGCATTTGTACATGTATTGTATTGCCCATTGATCTCACAGCTGCCTAGTACTGGACCAAACAACAGGACCTTACAAGTGTAATTGTTCACTATATCAGGTTTCCATGCAAGTGTGCAAGACACAGTAAACATGCATGCCTCAGCTCAGATGATCACATTATTGCTTTGTTTGATGTTAAGCTGTTGACCATGGGTCAGTAGTGTCAAGTGTGTGTGAATAAGAAGAAAATATTATTTGTTATTCTCAGGAAATTGCTACATAAACATGTATTTGCTGGCTATATAATTAAGTAACCTGAGTTACTGAAACTTTTGTTAGACCTAGCTGACCTACTTTTGTTAGTGACCAAAATGTGAAAAAAACTTTCAGGTTTAAAACGGCACTTAGTCTTGCAGAAACTTAAAAGCAGATAAGATTTTCTATATAATTATGTATACTCACAGTAAGAAAGATCAAAGCCCTTGGGAGACTTTGCAGCCCACAGTCTCATGGTGTTACAAGTGTTGTTGCCATATCCAGGGATGGGCTGGTCATATGGCATAGCAAAAACAATGCTGGTATCCACCCAGCGGTGGTTCTTCCCACTGGCATCTGACTCCACTCTGCCATAAAACTCAACAGGTATCATGTACTCTGGTCTGGCTTTCTCCCAAGGGTTTCCAAATTTAAGCCAGTCATCAGGCAACTCAATCTGAGAGAAAAGAAGTGCAGCTACAGCAATGGTAAGTTGAAATGCTTGCCTTGAAGGCAAATGTAGCTCCCAGAGTATGCAAAAAGAACAAAGAAATATATTAACTAAATGTACCTTACGAGTTGTGCTGTATTTTGACAAGCCCACTAGGGCAAGTCAAAATACATGTACAAACAACGAGTAGAAATACTCAGCAATACTACACACCAAAACCTCTATAAGCTAC
Source organism: Montipora capricornis (assembly GCF_036669925.1). NCBI lineage: Eukaryota > Metazoa > Cnidaria > Anthozoa > Scleractinia > Acroporidae > Montipora > Montipora capricornis. Next base: position 40,767,735 of record NC_090894.1, read on the forward strand.
ATATTATTCCACTTTTTTTGCACTAAATTTTTAGCAAGCAAATTGTAAAGAACCAAGAAAGTGTGACAAATTTGTGCATGACAAGCGCAGCGCAACGTCAGCACCTAAACTAACTTGTCAAACTGATTCTCTACTGTACAATAACTAAAATTAATACAGTTGGTTAATAATAGGCTACAGTCAATAATAGGCTTCATTTCATTCTCAAAAATGATACTACATGTATGTTCATATAAATATGAAAAACATCAATATGAAATGATGCTATTATTTTGAGCTTCAAACAAAATTCAAAACTAAAGTGCAAAGACGAGGGAGGAGGCCTGGTCCAGTAGTTAGGGCACTGGGTTTGAATGCGGTTTCCCCAGGTTCAAATCTCGTTCTAACCTCTGGATTCAACTCTACCATGCTTTGTAAAATAACCAAATGGTTGCCTCCTGCCACTTGGGGTCTTTAATCATGTTTCTATTAAGTTTGAATTTTTTCTTTCAGTGGGGTGCCTGTGAACTACACGTAGCTTGCATTGAGAGCTAAGTTTACTTCCACTACAAACAAAGCAATCACATTTCTTTTACACAGTCTGTTATAATTTATACAGAACCACCCAAAATTGACCAGCAACATACATTCCTATTTCACCTCCTGACTATCACTTGGTATTCAACCCAACAGATTCTGTTACAATGACAAAAATTGCAAAACAAAATTTAAATGCTCTGAAATATGAGAAATTTTCAGCAGGAAATAACCAATCAGAATCTCCAAAATGGGAGCAAAGTCACTCTTGTTCAAAATTAGTGCAGGGATATTACGTTTTGATTCAAACTTTATGCAAGAGGTACAGTGTAAAATGGAAAGATAAGGCCACGGAAGTACTTTCACTCACAAATCTTACAAGTTTCCTATTTACAATATTTATATTAGTGCAGCCAAGACGTTGAACTAGTCAGGGACAACCAGGATTAAATTTAAGTGGTCAGATTTAGTCTTGAAACTGGGATGTCCACATCTTAAGGCAAGCACCCTAACCTCTGGGTCACACTTCCTTCTCCTCTCCCCTCATGTATACTTTTAAAGCACGTCTTGTGATAAACTTCTGTTAAGTTGGTGTGTCATTTCACTCGCTACCTGTTGTTTAGTACAGTATGCCATTTTGCTTACCCTGTGCATTCACCTATTTTCCTGTTTTCCCATGGAGTCACAGAAAGTGATGATGATGACTATTATTGTTATGATCATTACTGTTGCTATTATTGTTGTAGCTGTTCTTTTTATTTTTATTGTACTTCTCTGGATAGGAAATCATTTGATTTATAGAAGCACCTGACTTCCTCGGCTATCAATAGCCTGTTTGAAGATTCCATATTCATATCTGATGCCATAACCATATGCCGGGTAACCCAGAGTAGCCAGTGAATCAAGGAAACAAGCGGCCAATCTTCCAAGGCCTCCATTTCCAAGACCAGCATCTTCTTCAACTTCTTCCAGCTCTTCCATATCCAGACCAATCTGTTGAAAAAGGACCACAAAGTTATTAAGAAACTATCCACAACTCATTAAAAATGTACTGTTACAGTATACAATGCTCCAAGCCGCAACAGATTAGGACCCTGTGCTGGATATACATTTTGCGCCGACCAAGACGCTAAGTCCTCAAACTACTGTACACATGAAATAAACTTCAAAAATTGTTGATGACTGACATGTCAGCCAACACTCGACCGACACTGGACCGAAAGTTGGTCAACTGTCAGTTGACAATTTGCCCAACACATTGGTCAAAAAGTTTGTTGGATTGAATTTGTTAACATTACCCAAGTTGCACCTAAGAATCATTTTGTACCTGATACATCGCCTCATCACACTCTCCCTGAATCCCTAGATTGATCATGGTATTAGTTAAGGCACGACCCATGTAGTACTCCAATGAAAGATAGTAGACGCGCTGAAAAAAGGGAATTTTAGGAAGACAAAAATCACAAATTAATGTCACCCTTTACAGAAAATAATAAAAAATAATAAAAATGATTATGCTGAGCTCCAAAGAAAGTCAGGGGGGAAAAGTGGGAGCAGGTAGGGGGGGGGGGGGGGGAGAAGTGGGAGCAGGGCTGCAATAGAGGTGAGAGCCTCCCACCAACGTGGAACCGGGTTCGATTCCCAGACTCGGCATCATGTGGGTTGGGTTAGTTAATAATTTAAGTCCATCATCAACCATTGCCTTTCCTACATGCACGTATAAAGTATCTCTTATAAGTCTAAAATATCTCTTCTGTGACCCTTGACAATAAAATTGAGAATTTGAGAGAACTATTGTGGAGTACAAGAAAGTCTTTTGTGACACGTTCAAAATAAGATATGTGGAAATTCAATAATTTAAAAATTAAAGCTGCTTAGCAATAATAATAATAATAATAATAATAATAATAATAATAATAATAATAATAACTTTATTAAATTGTCAATAAGAATGGCAGCAGTTGCACACCACTATAGGATGGTTTTACCACCAACAAAGATGAACAAATGTCTGCAAAATGTACAATTAGATAAAGGGCTCTATTCTTGACACTTGACAATAAAGTTGAGAATTTTAGAGTACTATTGTGTAGCACAAGAAAGTCTTTTATGATAGATTCAAAATAAGATATGTGGAAAATTCAATAAATTAAAAATTTAAGTTGCTTAGCATTAACAATAATAATAATAATAATAATAATAATAATAATAATAATAATAATAATAATAAGAAGAAGAAGAAGAAGAAGAAGAAGAAAAATAACTTTATTAAATTGTCAATAAGAAGGGCAGCAGTAGCACACCATTGATTGAGGACACTATTTACAATAATTCTAAAACATTGTTAAAACTTAAGTAATAAAATTAAATTAAAATATGAATCTAAGAACAGCACAATGTACACTTTGTACAAGGACTGTTTAGAATTTGATGTAAGTCCAGCCCTCTTGAATACATCCAACCATAGTGAGTTCCAAATATTTATCAAACTGGATTTTACTCCAGAGTGTAGGGCCTTAGGTATTTTAGCAAATGTTTGCCAAAAGTCACCGTCTTAAATTCTTTGCATCTTAAATTGCATTCATGTAATTCTAACACTGTACAGTACGTAACGTTTGAACTGAGGACAACTCAAATCTCTTTTGGCCTTCATGTATGTAGTATGTACAGTGTACATGTAAATGTATGCCTCCTTGATTCAGGAAAGCAGTGCCCTTCCTCTTTCCTTAGCACAATGCCTCCCTCTATTATACATTGTACATGTTCTTGGTATAGGGAAGATATTGTTGACGTCACCTATTGTCATTAATGTGCCAACCAGCGCTTCATTGGTTGTCAAAACCTAAGGTCTTTTGTTCCTGTGGCTGGCACATTTGAATAACAAAAGAAATGTTTATAAACAGATATCTTCCCAATAGTGGTGTTGTTTCATAAGATCAAGCTTCGTTTTAAAGGACATCACTTTTTATTGATGTCTTACTAAATGTACAGTTTCCTAGATGGTCTCAAATAAAGGTTGTGCTTTAAGCGACTCTCTGGGTCTTTAAGTAAAGCGAATAATGCAAAATTATTTACATAATCCCAATATCATAATTGCATGGCATGATCTGTTAATTACTTTATTTCAAACCCACATTTCTAAAAATTATCTGCCGTCCTCAGCGTTCATTAAAGGAAGACAGCCGTTGATACTCTTTGCATATTGTTGCTTTATGTACATGCATACGAAAGGCGTCGTTCCTGTACATTCGAAAATTGTGCGGGTTGTGTAACTTGTGTTTGATCAGCACTAAAATGTCGTCTCATAAAAGGACAAGGATGCTGCACAATAGCGTTGTTTCGTTAAAGCGCGCCTTACAAATATCATTGATACAAGCGCCAAATCTTAATTTTACGACAAGTAAATTTCAAGGCTAAAATATTGCACACTGATCTCAATATCGAGTCTGGCCTCTTAAAACATACTAGTCACGCAGCATCTGCGCTTGAGAGCCCACATAGAAGACGGTACAATACCTTTGGATCCTTTTCATAATATGACTGTTGTGATCGAATCCACTTTCCGACTAAGTGATCTTTCACTGTGTAGGCCAGAGAGTTGTAATAATCTCGCTTCGTGGCAACATTGCGATCTTTTACCAGTGAAAAGTGCAAATGGCGATTAAAGGATTCTTTAATGCTGTTCAGGTCCTCCAACACAGGGAGCTTTCGAAGAGAGATTTGTCGCTTTCTATCCACATCTGAAAGCGGTTTCTCCCCCATGATTCACGAGAAAAAGACGGGAAAACCTGACAACTGCTCACCAGAACCCTCCCTCCTTCGACCCGGCTGCTCTCTGAGTGTTCTGCAAACAAGGCGCTCCTCACAAGCTAGGGTCCAGTCTCTAAAGGGTTTCGTCACCAGAGCTACCGGAGTTGCGAAGACTTCTTTCTTTTTACGGGTTGCAACATGATCTCTTCTCTGAATTAACGATTATCGTTAATTCTTAATTTGCTTTCAATTTACTATTATCGTTAATTTAGGACACTGTGTCCCAGGACTTGCGGTAGCAGAGAAAATAAGGAAATTAAAAAATCATATCCGTGGATTGGATTCGAACCTTGAGTTTTCTACTGCATTCTAATAGGAACCGCTTTTTCCGCTTCTCCACTAAAGATCAATACAACGTGTTTTCAAAAAAAACATTTTTTAAAGTCTGCCATAGAATATCGCCGCTGAAAAAAATATTACGCCTAGGCTAGATTAATAATTTAAGCCTAAGCTTGGATTTAAAATGTTTAGCTTTGTCGTGAAGTTTGGAAAGCGACCTTTGCAGAGTGTAATATTGTTTGTTGTCGTTTGATAATACAGCATTATCAAATGGCGTTTAAAATATTGTTCCTGAGCAGCTAGCGGTGCGTTGGTCAAGTGGTCAGGTGACGGGTTAATAATAAACATTTCCGATTCCTTTCACTTAGGTTGTCTTTTAAAAAATATATGACTATTTCCCATAATCCATATCAAGCTTTCAGTCTTCTAAATTAACGACAATTGTAAATTCAGAGCAAATTAAGAATTAACGATAACCGTTAATTCAAGGAAGAGACAGTGAAGAGAATGGGTTGTTTTACGTGGAATGCCAGAGGCTAGCCTCCCACGCAGAAGCTCTTAGGGAAATATTCCAAAACAATAAGCCTTAGAAATTCAGATTTTGTAATACCAAGATTCAATACCGTGACGTACGGAAAGCATAGCTAACGATATCTAGGTCCACTTCTCTGGTCAAAATTAGACAAGAAAGTCAGGAATTCGGAAATTCTAAATACGTTTAAAGCTAAAATCAGAAAATTAGATCTAGTTGGGATGATGGAGGATAATTGTAAAAATTGTATACCATGCAGTAGTTAAATAAGAATCCTTAAAAGTGGGAATTATGGGATCTAGGATTTTATTCATGGATTGAAAATAGTGGGCTGGGAGGGGATTAGTCTTCAACCTTTGGTTTTAAGGAAGCATGGGTTTATGGGATACTGATATGTCAAGATATTTTTAGGGAAATAGTTTACAAAACAACGAATTTTAATGCTTGTATTTTGGATCAGACTAATATATTTCTTCTTAACTTTTCAGTAATTCACTAGTAATTAGGTGTCCCCAATTAGTTTACGTATATGTAAGCTAGATCTAAGTTATTGATTGATTGATTCGTCACGTGTTCCTCCCCCTCAAGGGAGGAGGGGGGGGGAGGGGGGAGGAAAGCGTGACGAATCTCTAAGAGCGTCTGCGTGGGAGGCTAGCCATAGGCTTCCCACGTCTTAATTTGGGACACTTTATTCTTTTTCATCGTCGACGCAGATCGATACGTTTTCTTAAATTGTTGAAATGGATGAAATCTTTTGCATTGTCCGTAGCCTTTGATTGACAGTAAAAATGCGTTGCGCGTTATCGTTTGTCCTTTGTGCTTAGGTCAGAGCTGAAAGAATTTTTACTCTACGGTGTGTTCACTCGGCCAGCGAGTCATTGTCAAACGCTTTGTCTAAACAAGAACTTTCAAGTAACACTGACATACGATCGAGCTCACTCGGCTAGCGAGCTATTGTCAAACGTTTTGTCTGAACATAGTTAGTAACCCCTCTACTAACTATGGTCTGAACAACAACTTTTAATACGATCGAGCTCACTCGGCCAGCGTGCCATTGTCAAACGCTTTGTTTGAACAAGAACATTGAAGCGATACTCATTGAATGAGCGTTTTCAAATATTGACTCAAGGTAGTCAGATACTTCTTTTGCATAGAACAAATACTCCAATATTTCTTGGGAACCATTTTGTTCAGTCGTTTTGACGAACTCTTGTAGTTTCTGAAAACTATTTACTGACTTGTAGCTTTTGTTGAGTTCTGAATCGATAATGGTGAGAGTTTTAGCGATGTAAACCCGGACTGGACTACTGGCCTTAAGCTTTTTTCTTAACGATATTTCAATTTATTGTGGAACGTTTGGTACCAAGTTACCCCAACACTGAAATTGAGATTATGGAATTGTAAATGCAAAAATACTTTGGACTGGACTATGAGACACGCAACTACGGGATTTTAGATTTTTGAGCATTGAGCGAAATGGAGTAGTTGTCTTCGCCACGGCAGATTTAAACAGTTTCAAGGAACAAGTGTCTTTTTGTCTTCGCCACGTCAGATTTAAACAATTTGCAAGGAACAAAACCAGGATTACGGAATCGGACTTCAAATACAAGATGATAACTTGTTGAACTGTGATTTGTAATAAGTTTTTAGGATGATTTAGAACTGATCTTGTAATTTTTGGATGAACGGAATTAAGGAAGCAAGTAAAACTGTGGGATTTGAATAAAGTCTTTCAAAAAATAGAAATAATAATAAATCCCGTATCCTGATAACCCCCAATAGGGTTTCGTTGTTTGCATTTGCAAATTTAGTAACATAAATAATAAGAGTTTTTACAGGAAACAACTTCAATCTCAATGACAGATTTATCTTTCTGATAATCTCTCGCCATTTTCCGAAGTTTACCCGTAGTTGAAGTTCACTGTAACTGGACAATTTGTGTTAACTGTTTGTGCATCCCATGGACACGCCCTTACAGGCGTCTTGTTGAGATACAGAGAAAGATCTAACACCCGTAATTGTTGGCATATTGCAATTGCATTTATTGACCTGAAGTGTTTGTGACCGCATTGTTTGTGGAAACGTGACCGGATGTGACATTGCGTAAGATTAGTTTTGACATTTGATTCGTTGAAATAGAAAATGATTCTTTTAGGGAATAAGGGACGCACGGAATACAAGTTGTTGATTGCGAGAATTGTAAAGGAATAAAAGTGGATTAGTCTGTTACACGGAGTGAGTTGAGTGTACCCTAACAATTCGGTACATTAGTGGTGCCGGGACCAGGATGGACTAGAAGAACTGAGAAAACTATCGACAAATTGTCGTATCTCATTTCTCAAGCCGAGGAACTGAAAATAGACAGCGGAGCTTCCTCTCGATCAGTAAGGTAGTGGAAAAAGGAGATTAAATCGAGGTACGCAGTCCTTATGGCAGACAAAGAAAAGCTGTCCAAAACCCCGAAGAACAGACAGGAGGAAATCAACAAGGAACGTGAACAACGACAACTGGAATCGAAGCAAGATCAATTGCGTGAAGAAGAACGACGAACACCCGAACTTCGTGAAAGACAAGAAGAGCATGAGCGGCGAATGTAGCAGGAGAAACTCGAGGCCGAACTAGAAATGACGCACAAAAAGCTGGAACTTGAGAAAACCGCTCGTGCCACCACAGCAAAACTACCAAAGTTGAAAATTACATCGTTCAAAGGAACGCCCGCAGACCGGGTGCGGTTTTCAAACGTGTTTGTCACGCAAGTTCACGCTAAGCCGAATAGAGCAGAGGAAAATTTGGATACCTATTGGAAATGGTGAACCATAAGGTGAGAGAAAGCATCGCGAATTTGAGACTGGAGAAATGGGATACAAAATAGCGTGGGAGAGGCTGAAGAGCGAGTACGGCCAGACGAAGCTTGTGATAAACGCCCACATGGGCGAACTTGTGAATCTTCCCATGGTGAAAGGAACATACCACGTGAAGATACAAGAGTTTTACGAAAAAATAAGCAAAAACCACGATGCCTTGCTAACGCTGGGAGAAGCGAACATGCTTCGGGGCTTTGTGATGACCACCTTAAACAAACTTCCACATGTAAAACTGGATCTCGTGCGCACGGATGACAACTGGGAAGATTGGGACATGGAAGCATTCATCGACGCCTTGAGGAAATGGCTGAAAAGAAACAAGACAGAGGAGCGCCATGGAGATTCTCACAAAGCACTCACGGATGCATTCAAACCGCAGCGGGATCCTCCCAAGACACCCGGAGATCGTTACAGATACGAGAAACATTGGTTCGCTAAGGAAGACGGAGGAAAGGAGCCAGTCGACTGCCAAAGAAGCAGAGGAACGCCTGTGCGTATGTATTGCAAGAAGGATCATTAGGGAGATAGTTGTACAACCTTCAACACCTTGGAGACCCGCAGGAAGTTCTTCTTCGATAACCAATTGTGTTACAACTGTGGAAGGCCTGGACATTCAGAAATCAAGTGTCGAAGTCGTGGTTGCCACATAAGAAATGGAAGACATCACACCAGCATATGTGATATGGGTAACACCGCTATACTCACAGTGTTTACACCAGCAATCATCCCTGTGAAGATACAAGATCTTGTGGGCATACCTGGACACAGGGTCAGGACGAAATTTCATATCCAGTGAGGCGGCTAAGAAGCTCAAGTTAAGTCCTAAACGTCATGAAACTTGTCAAATGGTCACGCTAAACGGGACTAAACGTCAATCTATGCCAGTCTTAAGTATTACCATGGTTTCCTTAGAAGGGAGAACAAGAGAGAAAATTGAAGTTACTGGAAGCAAGATGTCGGAATTCGCAACAGTGAAACGGCCGAACATGAGCGAATTGAAGTTCAAGTATGGGCATGCTCGAGACAAGAGGTTCTATGTAAAACCTGGAGACGAATACCGGATTGATATCATTCTAAGAGACAGCACCTACTGCAAAATCAAGACAGAGGAAATACACAAAGGAAAGCCAAGAGAACCCGTTGTGGAGGGTACGACCTTTGGCTGAGTTATTTATGGAGGCGATGATCACGTCACTGACCAGTGTATGTTCGTGTGAGAGGTCAATGATTACGAAAGATTATACTCCCTAGATGTCCTAGGGGTAGAAGACCGAGGGGAGAACGATCAACTTGATGTCCTTAGGGAGTTCAAGGATGACATAACGAGGCAGGAAGATGGAAGATATCAAGTAAGAGTACCATGGATCCCTGGCAGCGCTCTAACAAGCACAAACGAGTAAGCAAATCGGAAGAGACTTCAAATTGTCAATAAGAAGTTAATCCAAGATCAGAAACTTAAAGAAGAATATGAGAAGATCATTGAAGATCAACTGAGAGATGGCGTAATAGAGAGAGTCCCAGAGGAATCAAGTGGAGAGCGAACCTTTTACATGCCTCACAAGCCTGTTGTGAGAGACAACGCCACAACCACCAAAGTGAGAATGGTCTTTGATGCCAGCGCCAAACCTCATCACCTGGCAAACAGCGTGAATGATTGCATGCATACTGGCCTTCCCTTGCAACCCCTCTTGTGGGACATTCTGGTAAGAGCACGCATGTCGCCATACCTGTTACTGGGGGACATTGAAAAGGCATTCCTCCAGATCAGCTTGAAAGAAGACGATAGAGATGCATTTCGGTTTTTATTCAACCTCAACGACAAATAACAACATTTTCGATTTACAAGGGCGCCATTCGCAGCTGAAGCCAGTCCCTTCATGCTGGCCGCTACGTTGCAACACCACTATGACTGCCAACCAGAGGAACTGAGCGAGACTGTCAAGGAGCTTAGAGAAAACACGTATATCGACAACTTGATAAAAGCAGGACATGAAGTGAAAGGCCTGAAGAAGTTCAAGGAAGAAGCCACTCAGATCTTAGGAAATGCACAGTTTCCGGTCCATAAATTGGAGTCCAACGTCACAGCACTCGAAATTGAGAACATGCCTAATCCAGGAAAGATACTGGGACACATCTGGGACAAGAGAGAAGATACGCTGATAATTCCGGTTTTCCAAAACATTGCAAAGAAGCTCCACTAACGAAGAGAACCATGCGGAATCAGCTGGGAGGAGTCTATGACCCGCTAGGAATTATATCTGAGGGTCTCAATGGGGTTAAGCGTGTGGCGTGAAACGTCCAAAAAATTAACCGTGTCGTGAAAAAGGGAAAAAATGTGTTTCGTGAATTATTTTGTCCAGATAACCGTGTTGTTTGTAGCTTTTTCTAAGCTCTGAACAATTATTTGATGTAAAAATTAAGCGTGCACCGTGAAATCGCGACATTTTTAACCGTGTACCGTGTTTGCTACACCCCCAGTGAGACCCTCATATCTCCCACCATGGTTAAAGGGAAACGCATATACAGAGACGCATTCGATGAAACCAATAGCTGGAATACAGAAGTGTCACCATCCTTAGCTAAGGACTGGAACAAGTGGATGAAGCAACTACAAGATGTAGGGATTCCCAGAAGTCTAATACGAGAGAACACAACGGTCGAAGGTGTCGACATCCATCAATTTGCTGACGCAAGCAGCTTGGCCTGCTCCACTGCAGCAGTCGCGGCAATTAACCAAGGAACCATGAACGTGAAGGGCCTCCTAGCATCAAAGTCGAGAATATCCAAGCAGAACACATCGATAACAAGACTGGAGCTGATAAGTGGCCACATGGCAGCAAACCTGTCGAAGAATCTTTGTCAAGCACTGCCGAAGGAATGGCCTGTAAAGTCCGTTACAATTTGGATAGATAGCATGGTTGCTCTCTACTGGATCTCCAATCCAGGGAAGTCATGGAAGATCTTTGTCGCCAACTGAGTTAAAAAGATTGCTCAGGTATCAGGAGAAGTTGGCATCCAATGGAAATACTGCCCTTCTGAGATGAACCTGGCTGATTTGGGAAGCAGGGGAGCCTCCCTTAGCAAGATGGAAAGTAGTGAGTGGTATACAGGACCACAGTGCACGTGGCTGCTCGATCGAGACAAATGGCCCTAAGCACCAAAATTGAGAAGCACTACAAGGGCTCAAGAGGAAGAGCATCCCTCTAACGAGATCATACTGTTCTCTCCTGAAAAGAAACCAGATGTGTGGGATGACTTGGTAGACCGGAAACCGTACTGGAGCACTCTCAAAATTACTGCATGGGCGTTGCGAAAAAGACAAGAACCCCTGAGCACGGAAGAAATCATGAACGCCAGAGATCACTGGGTGAGAAGAGAGCAGGAGAAGATTCCGAAAGATTTGGAGAAGCCAGGGTGGAAGCTCAACAAGGAGGAAGGAACGAACATCCTTAAGTGCATTGGCAGGATAGAGAATTACAGACCCACTTACCTTGAAAAGGGAGTGTTCGTGCAAAAGCTCATCACACACACACACGACAGCTGTTAGAGACCTGTGGTGGATACCGAAACTGAGATCCTTGGTCAAGAGAACTATACGCGACTGCAACATTTGCAAGGTGTTTGCTACGAATCCATTCAAGGGTGGAGTCACAGCCCCCTACCAAGATTTCGCATCGAAGTTAGCAGACCCTTTCAGCACACAGGGGTTGATTTTGCTGGACCGCTCGTTTACAAAAGAAGCAAGAACGAAGAAGGAAAGGCTTACATTCTAATATTCACCTCCGCAGTTCTACAGGCAGTACACCTCGAGGTGACGAAGACTCAAACAGCTGAAGAATTCCAAAGGAAACTCAACGCATTTATCACCCGGAAGACAAGGCCACAACGCAGCCGTATTCAAGACAACCGCGGTTTGGATCCGGAGGATACGGAGAAGTGGGCAGCTACAAGATTTCCTTGCCGCTCAAGAAATACAATGGCAGTTCAACTTAGCCAAGTCGCCATGGTGGGGAGGCTTTTATGAGAGACTCCTGAAGGATGACAAGAGGACCCTCTACAAAACATTGGGGAAAACACATCTCACATTCGAACAGCTTGAGGTAGTAGTCATGGACATCGAGAGGCACACGAATAATCGTCCGTTGACGTACATTGGAAGTGATGGTGAGGAGGATCAAGTTCTGACGCCAAACCTCGTCATGTGGGGTTAAGACGCATACATTCTGGAAGACATGGAAGTTGAAGAGGATAAATAAACGAGATTCCACAGACGACTGCAAAATTCCAAACAAAGTGCATGGAATCGTTGGCAGAAGGAATACCTTCGAAGCCTCATGGAAAGTCATCGAATCAAGCGACTCGACTCGTAGACACCAGAAGTCGGAGAAATCGTGCTCAATCTGGGAGAAGAGAAAAACCGAGGACGCTGGAAGAAGGGCAAAGTAATCCGAATCGCGAGAGGAGCAGATGGCGTGGCGAGGGGTGTGATTCTCCTACACAAGGGAAAGCAATTAGAGAGGCCAATGCAGTCTGTGTGTCCTTTAGAGATACGAAGTGTGGAAGATGATCTAGAACAAGACCCTAATGAACAGGGAGCAGAGCCTAATAGAGAAAGAAGAAGAGCAGCTGTACACGCGGAAACTCGAATTAGGGAAATGCACAGAGACAATGACTGATACTCGAGGAGATTGTTTAGTGTAGTAAAATTGTTAATCAATTTTTAGGGGAGCGTGACCTGAAGTGTTTGTGACTGCATTGTTTGTGGAAACGTGACTGGATGTGACATTACATAAGATTAGTTTTGACATTTGATTCGTTGAAATAGGAGATGATTCTTTTAGGGAATAAGGGACGCAGAGAATACAAGTTTGTTGATTGCGAGAATTGTAAAGGAATAAACGTAGATTTGTCTGTTACACGGAGTGAGTTGAGTGTACCCCAACAATTCGGTACATTATCATATAAGTACTTTACAGGCCCGCAAATGATCCCAGCCCGGAAATAATCCCTAAATTTGACCGCAAAATGATCCCGGACGGGAAATGGTTGCCTCATCAGTAATTAAGTATGGAATGGACTCAAGAATTTCGAGAGAGGAAAAAAAGGAAAGAACCTTTATTTAACTGTCTAGTCTTCTGGCGCTACAGCACTAATTGGGGACACTGTAAGCTGAAATCAACAAATTGTATAACGCAAATCAAGAATCAAATATTTTTCGTTTCGTGTAAACGCAGCCTACATGTATTCGTACCCTACCCCCGGTGCTTCGCCACTTCTGCTAAAATTCGGCTCTTGCAGCAACGATCCCTTCGGATGAAAAACTAGATCCTCTTTTTCCAAACTTGACACTTATGTCCAGAAATTCACCTTGAAGCATAATTATTTCCTACATAGTTCTTCAAGTCTCTTAAATTTTGCTCCAAATGCTCCAACTTTAACGTAGACCACGACAAGGCCTACAGATGAACTCCGAAAACGCATGAACGTAGAAATCTAAATTCCCAAGCTCGACACTTACGTACCAGTCAATTGAAACCCCCACCCCACAGGTCCTTGGGAAGGGTCGGGGGGATTATAGGGGCATTGAAGCGCTTTTGAACAGTCTTTCCTCTGGGGGTGGTGCTTTTGACTGATTTTGACTTTGGATCCCGTCCCCACGTGGGGCAAGAGTAGCACTGGCATTCGAGTTTCTAACGATGGCGGAAAGCGTGAGAAAGGTAAAGCTTGGTTTTCTCAGGCGCAAGCATAAGAGAGCTTATTTCACCGTGAAAACGGGGTTGACGCAGCATAAGCAAAAGCTCAAGCATAAGGATCAAATTTTTTCCTTTTCCTTGTGCTTGCGCTTATGCTTGCGTTCGCTTGCGTCGTGCGAAAATGAAACGCAGCATAAGCACAAGGAAATTTGCTACGTCTGGCCAATTAAAGCACTCGTTCCAGATTCTCTGCGTCTGAGCATTTAACAAAATGGCGGATGCCGTGGTTGTTATTTAATGCTTTAATATTTCGCCGTTCGTTTTCACTAGCATAAGCCACTTATGCTTGCGTCGCTAGAGAAAACCAGGCTTAAAGGGAAAGTACGGTCTAGAAAAAGTTTCTCTAAAATACTAAAACTTTTCCCCAGGAATTCGAAAATAATTGCCGTTTTGTCCAGTTCCCTGTTAAAATGTGACCGAGAGCACTTAGAAGTTGCCTCTTTTATGACTTGGAGAGCGCCATCTTGGATATGACGTGTTATGACGTAGCAATAGTCAACTTAACATGTTCTTCGTTCTCCCATCACTTTCCCAATGTTGTGTGGCATTTCTGCTCCAAGAAATTCAATTGTAAGACGAACTATGGTAAACGGTCTTGTGGTTCAATAGGTGGTAAGCCAAGTAGACCATAAATCTGACAGAAAGTCAAGTCACTAAATACTGGTAGATCCTCTGATCAATCAAACTAGGCGACAAAAATCGGCCAGAGCAAATGTAACAAGACAAAAACTTTGAACATGCGACATAGAAATATTCTACAAGCGTACCGTCTTTTCTTTTTCACTTTCTTACTTCTACGACAGCCGTCTTTGATGCTTCAGCAAACGTATTTGTTCGCTTTCACACGCGGAATCGCTTAGAATAAGCCCCCGAAACGTTCAGATGTTGCTCGATATGCATGCACACAGCAAGGTTTTTTCACAGCAACAATTGCAGTGTGATTTGATCTGCTCAAGTACGCTTTCGCGGGGGATGAAACTAGACACATGTCTAGATTTGAAAACACATTTAAAATTTTTAAAAACCCGAAGCTTCCACCGGAAAATGAAAATTTAAAGGAAAGTTAGCCAGCGAAAATACAGCGTGAATGGATTCCTCAAACCTGACTGCTATATTGTCAGTTCGGATCTGTCATTTTACCAAGAAAGACTTCAAGGGGGATCTTCAGGTATATGAATATTGGTTTTGGTGGCATTCGCTTCAGCCTGAAATCCCAGCCAACTAGTTCAAAATATCATTATGTTGAGCGAGAAAACTGAATCAAGCCATATATAGACGACTTTCACTGTTATGTGCTTTTCCAGGCAGTAAAATAAACTCAACTTGACGTAGTTAAATTTTGTTAGCTTTATAGAAACTACTGAAACGATTTACTCTCAGCATTCGATGGAAATATATAAATCGATCGTTGGTTTTGAAGTTGTAACAGGGGTGTCGTAGAAAGCCGCGGTAGACATTAAACTTGATTTCCACGCGCTTATTTCACAGCGATGAGCTAGCGCGGGATAGCACTGCAAACTCCCTTTCGCTTTGTAAAACTCCTGCATATAACTCACATATAATACCCTGTTTAACGACCACGACGTAAATCTGTTCTGATGGTGCAGCCAATATCAATACAATTTACCCTCTGGATTATTAAAGATTCAAGTCTACATAGTATCGCTCTCCTCGCCTGTGTTCTCCTTGTTTACTAGTCCTACGGAGAAATCCTAGCCTCATTGCAGCCGTTTTTTGTATCGGTCCCATTCTCCCTCCCTACAAACGTCTGCTGAACCGAGCTGGGCATGCCATTCCCATTGTGTAAGAATCTCCAATCAGACTCGAGATAGCCAATTGTAAAGCAGCTTATAAAATGGTTAGAAATTCTCTTCAAGGTATTCGATGTTATTGGTTTCGTATGGAGGTTAATACACCAAAAAAGCTTGTTAATGGTGACCTTCGATGTTATATATG
>NC_090894.1:40795944-40830944 GCF_036669925.1 Montipora capricornis
CCTCAGATTAATGACTTTTATAGAGTCCTTAGTTCAATGACAATTCCACTGTAAAAACAAATACAAGCAAACAAAAACTTACCAGTAACATAGACTTGGGCTGAGGCAATTCTTCACCCTGGAAAATCTTCATGTAAGCCTGCACCAAACAAATAAATCGTGTTAACATTTTAATTTTCAAAATAACCTCATGCTTCATTGATGGTGTTCCCAGACAAGCTAATGGCAGCAGTGGTGGTGGTCTCAAACGTTTCCCATAGATACTGGACTTCTTTTCTAAAATGCAAACACTTTATAGTTTGGGATTGGTCACATGGTGCTTGTCGCAAAAAAAGAAACACAAAATATGTAGGAGGATCTGTGTTACATTATTGATGACTGAAATTAACCCAACTGACTCCAATTTGAATAACGTTAAGAGGAGTAAATGGACAAAGAGATAAATTTGTTCACGAGGTCTTATGCATACTTAAAAGAGAAGAGTACTTTTAAGAAGGGTCCAGTCTTTGTGCTCTGCATGTCTAGTTTGGATGTTTGGGTGCCCAACCACTGAGCAACAGGAAACCCACGTTAAGATGCTATACACATGTACACCTAAATACTGCTGGAAATCAAATCTTTGCTTTTTTAAGGAATTACTTGCAATTAGAAAATGAAACCCTTAATAAGACTCACCTTAAAATACTCTAAAAGTCCTCTGCAAGTCACCTCTCCACCATTTATACTCTTAACTACGAGTTTCTCTGACGACAGAACTGATGGTGTAAGTTCTCTAAGCTGTGTCTTGAAATCGTCATCGATATCTGGCCAAATATAAATATACATGTACTAGCCTGTTGGCATCAGCCACTATGAGATTTGGCTGAAACAAATACACTACATGGTCAGCTTGAGTATGGGAAGCAGTTTGTAGCAAAATTTAATCCTTGAACTTTATGTTTAATCCACCAAATATTAGTTCAAACCAGTAAAACGTCATTCAGTCCATAATCTACCAAATAGGACAATCACATGACTTTTGGAGGGCATATAGTTTATTTGTGGCCCGAGTAGCATTATTTGCTCAAGCGGAGCAAAAATGAAAATGATGCTACAAGGCATTTTCAGCCCGGGCACACCTCTTCTACCAAGCATGCTGACAATAATCCTAAACCGATTCCAAACCAGTATAGAATTCCTTTTTAAACAATAGTCAGCTAATTTACACATCTTTACTTCTTTTGTTCTTTTATTATTTTTATCTCGCCCTTTCATGCATATATTTTATCATCCTGCCTTCCATTTTATCTGTTGAAGGCTGTAGATCAACCCCCGAAAGCTCATGACGATTGTTCTTTTTTGAATTTTCAGCCACCTAACGTTTTTCTGGTATTTTGATTAAATTCACTGACCTTTCAGACTTCCGTCAAATGCTGGATTTGTGGCTACTTTTAGACCAGGATGAGGCATCAAAAAACATCCAATATCATTGAAGCATGACTTGATGTGCTTCCTAACTTGCATCAGCTCTGAATGCTGTTTTTCAGTCATACGCAAGCGTTTCTCTAGGATCAGACTTCCACCTTCAGACCCATAAGGTGCCTCATAAGGAAAACTCCAGTCTCGCACAAGGAAAACCAACCTCTGCAAAATTCAGATTGTGACTGAGATCACATGTGACCATAAGTATGATTGATTGGGCGTTTTTGTTCAATTTTACTGTCAAATTCAAATCATTATTAAAAACTGAACTACAGATGTCAGATTTCTGGCATTTTCATTGGCTCGCCGGACACAGGCTATCAGTTCATATACCTGCTGCACCTAATATGGTCAAGGAACGCGTTAGCAGTAAGTTTTTTGCACCTCTGAGAAAAAATGGCTGTTTTGGACCAGAATTGAACGAGGCACAAATCGATGCTCCAGTGGAAGAGTTGCTGATCCAGGAGTTTTTAATAAAACAATATTATGCTACTCTGGCTTGCTGGATATAAAATGATTATAACCAACTTGGCGTGTTATCTATCATTTCATATCCAGCGCACCCTAATAGAATAATAATGCTAAATATTTAGTAGATGCTGATTTTGCTGTGACCAAGCACAGTAAAATTCCACATCAGCAAACCAAATACAATTATCTATTGCTGCTTTTGGTTTTTTTCTCACACCTACACTGCAACTGGCTTCCTCCTAGCAACACAGCACCAGTCCAAAAAGACTAATATAATAGGATGTTTACAAGTTTTCCAAAATTATTTGACAATCACACGCACATGCACTGTTTCCCCACATGTAGGTTACCAATTAAAATTATTTGGATTAGCTCATGATGACCAAACTGGACTGTCAAGTTGACACACTTTTGGCCAGTCCTGTACAAGTTTCAAGAAAAGAAACTTCACCAAGCTTATCCACACTTAATGATCAACAGTAAGAGTGAAACATTTGGAAATGTGCAGCGTGGGTGGATTCATTTTACAAAGTTCTTTGTTTGTGGCAATTCCTTTCTACATTCCATCAAGAAGGTACTGTACACATACAGAATTAATATTACCAAAGAATAATTAACTTATTATGATAAATGCATATGCATGATGAGGAAATTTATCTTAAACAATGATACATTTTCAACACTCTGAACTAAAAAGGATTAAAAAGTATATATACATATCAAACCTTGAGACCTTTGTAGCTTACCTGGAAGGGTCTGATGTTGCCTTCCTCCATGGCCAGTTTGCCATATTCTGTAAAAAGCTGCCATGAATAAAACACTACAGTTCACAAAAAATTAAATACATGTAGAAGAAATGAAAAACATAATTATAATTATGCACTTTCCTATTTGCAGGGTTCGTACGCTTTTTTCGACCAAAAATTCAAGGACTTTTCAAGTACTTTCAATGACACATTTTCCATTTTTCAAGGACTCCATGCACTGCAAAATCAAGCGATAAGCAGCTGTTCATATAGCTAGTGTGCGCCGACTCTCCCATGCTTGAAATGTCAACATCCTTCCTGCACACAATGCATCGTGCCTTGTGTTTGTCACCCTTGACTTCGCGTAGCCACTCTTTGTACAGTGGTTTCTGAAGCCACAAGTCGCTGAAAAACACACTTTCCCATTGTTGTAAATCTTTTATTAGTGAAACAGCTGAAACAACAACACCCATGCAAACAACAGGAAGCACTCGAGGCACATGGCTTTTCGCGGAAAGAGCGAAGACTACAAAACATTTCATTGGCTCTTAGAATTACAGACATTGAACCAATCAGAGCAATGAATATAACAAAGAACAGGAAAATGTACTCGGCGCTTGATGGACGTTCGGAGAGTTGTAATGATCGTTTTTATTTGTTTTTTTTTTTTTTTTACTATTATGTGTCGCTAATGTTCTGCCAGTAGCATATATTTTCATATTAGGCACTCTAGAATCTAGGATGGATGAAATTAGCTACAAGTTTCAAGGACTTTCCAGCAATGACTGCAATTTTCAAGGACTTTTAAGGCCTTGAATTTTTATTTTCAAATTCAAGGACTTTCAAGTACTTTCAAGGTGCGTGCAAACCCTGTATTTGGTTTACATTGTGGTCACAAAGCACCCCCTCCCCCCAGCTTCCAGGTAAATAAATAATATTATTGCTATCACACTTGTGTTTATGCTAAAACCTTTATCAAATAGTTGAACCCTTGCTAAAGCCTCAACACTCTGACCATGGATGATTTCCTGAACTTAACAATAATTGTGCTACAAGCAAAGTAAGAGGCTATATAATCATTTTCGTATTTAGTTCATTCAATTAACAACTGCCTTCAATTTGGTTGTACTGAGCCCAAGAGTCTATGCCGAAAAAGCAATACATGAATACCTGCTTAATAGTTCCTGAATGGCCATATAGCAGCGCATTTTGGCCATTTTGCAGTTATCTCCCTTACAGTTTAATCCCTACGCCAGGGAGGTTTTCAAGTTGCCTAGAATTTCAGATCTACTGATAGAAGGTCCGGGCCTGAGAACCACCTATAGAAAGAAGAAAGCTGTGTTCTCGGGCTGCTCAGCTTTTGCCATCCTGGCACTTTGTTTAGATTTTGCACATTAGGCATTGTGGTGTTAATCTGATGTGGATATCCTTGATGCTGGTTTATTTGTGATTGGAAATCAAGAGCATGAGGCGGCATAGTTCCTACTGATAGGATGTACTGGTAGTCTTCAACTATTTGGTGTATCGGGATGCAAGTGAGCCATGTGCCAGTGTGCACGGCACCATTTGGTGAAGGTTTCAAGTTTTTTGAAGGTGAGTGCAATAGTGCACTGGAAACCTTTTGGTCAGGGTTTCCTGTGTTTGAAAGTGGTGCACAATTGTGCGCTTGACACTGTTCAGTGGGAGTTTTCCCACGTTTGGAAGCAGTGGGTAATTGGGTGCTTCATGGAGTTTGGTGTCTATTTGTGTGTGACTCTTTCCTCAATTCTCATCAGTTTCTTTCAGATGTCTTCGGAGCAAGCCCTTGGCATTCAGAGCTCAGCTCTGTGGAGGACTCCCATCTCCAGCTCTTGGTTCCAGATGTGGTTAATTTACAGTTTGTTGCCAAGGCTCCCGCAAAACTGCCCCAATTGAGCCTACGCTGGCTGTGATGACGTACTTGGGCTCTCTCCAAATTTGGCATTCCAGTATAAAATTTCCACAGCATGAGCCGCTCCACTTAGTGCTGTTCTTGAATGACCTGATGAAAACTGCCAAGGAGAATTGTCCTGGCTTTTCCAGTTTACAGGTGTGGTTTACAGTATCGCACATGTCAACAGGATCAGTCTGGCTACACCCATCAGGCCAAAGGAATCATTGTCTTTAGAGCTAGATCAGGATGATGCTACATGGACTCATTATATTATGAATAGCAGTCTTGCAGTTATTCCCTTTCTTTTTGCATTGTTAGTACATTTTGCTGGTTTTCTCCAGGCAGATGAAATATTAAGAATGAGTATTTCGGATATTTCTATTTTCCTGCTAGTTTCTTTACCTAAGAGGAAATAACATTAGGGGCAAGCGTCGTATCTTATTTGGTCTAGCAAGGTCACCTGCCGAGTTATATATAATCTCAGGGAAGCTATAGGTATTAACTCATTTTACAAAAGAGCGATGGCAGTTTGCCTCAAGTTAGTTAAATCTAAGTCAAATGAAAAGTTTCATGATGGCAAGGGTATCTCATACTCAGCTACAAGAGATTAATTTAGGAAATTTCTTAAGCATTTTGTCTCAGACATCATAGCCAATGGACTGCATAGTTATAGTACTAAGTCTGGAGCCGCATCAAACCCTAGCTTTAAATCTGTTAGTGATGGTTTACTAGGCAGACACAGGGGCTGGAAGAGTTCGGCATCAAAAATATGTATATATCAATTATCAAGTATTGGATTTGCCTCAAGTTTCTCATTGTTTGGGTATTTAGTTGTCTTCCTTCATTCGCTGGGAGAGAAGAGAGCATGCCTCGGCCCCAGACAAGATTCCCTCCTATGAGGGGGTTCTTTCTGGACCCACTGAAACCTCTCTTGATTTAGTTTTTTTTGTGATGTGTAAAATTTAATGTATGTCTACGATTTGTGTTATATTAGGAATGTTGTTATGGTTTAGTTATTTTAATAGCATTTAAATGTTTGTTACAGCCGCTTAATACCGACCATTAAAACAATATTCTCAATGTTTTTGCCTGTGGTGTGTGAATTCCAGAGATTTGAGCAGAATCCTTATTACGGTGACGAGCTTTAAAGATAGGTTGAATTGTACTACCTGGAGATGCTGTAGATCATCCTCTTGTATGTTCTGTGTCAAGTTGTAAACCTGTTAAAACATTAGGTACCTAATTCAGTATGGCAGTGGTCATTGGCATCCTTTATCAAGATCGGCAAATTTAAACAGTGTAACGCATTGCGACAAGAGCACAGAACGTGACATTTTTTCAAATTAAATTTGAACTCTTTTGTCTGCACATACAACCAATATATGTCATAATTTATATGCTTCATGTATATATTTTTGTGCAAGACAAAAAGTGAATTTAAGATCTGTTTGCTTCAATACTTACATGTACCCTCCAGCCTCCTCTTCTCCCCACTGGTGTTAACTCTCCTCCCTGCATTCTGCCACTAAACCTTCAAATTCCCTGCAGTTCAGTCCCCCATAAATAATCTCCTTAAAATTCATACCTGAGTGGAACTGGTCATGGTGCTGAGAGCAAAGATAGTCGCACAGTCTTTTACAGTAGATGAGCTATCAAATGCTCCTTGAGTGTCCATCAGCAGTACAGCAATCTATAGATGTACATTTGTACAAAACAAAGCAATTTCACTATTTTATTGGTTGAAATGTAATTTATTGTTTATTAAAATTACTCTCTTCCCTGACATAGAAAACATAATTATTTTCTTATTTCCTTTTATACATTAAATTTAACATGAAATACACAGTTAACATCACGCCAAATCCAGCTGTCAAATTACTGTCATTGCTGTCACGCAACTGTGCTGAGGGAGGAACGGGGGAGGACAGGGTAAGAATCTGCAAAGATTTGCTTGAGAAGCAGTAAGAGATGCACAAAGATCAGCTGAATGCAATGGTGCATAAAGTGAGAAGCTACAAAGCCCCTTACAAACCCCTGAGGGCCATCCTGCAGGTCCGTTGGCCGGACACGTTTGTTCGACTCTAACTTTGCTTAAATCTTATTTAACCGGATATGATTATTCTGATTTTCTTTTAAAACACACTGCAACACTCTTTGATGTCATGAAAGTAAAAGGCCCTGTGGACAGGTTTCTTCTTGTCCTTACAATTAATATATTTTATGTTAGGGGCCCTAAAGTTAAATTACAATTCTACATAAACCCACCTCTTCACCATTAGGCAAAGTTTTAATGTATGGTTTGCTCCAAATGAGGATACCAGTGGTATCTCTCTCTGATCCACCTCGCCAAGAGAATCCCTCCAAGGCCTCTGTTTCTCCACCAACCCAGTCTGCAAAGGCTCCCTAGTGGAGGTACATTGTACACAATTTCTTAACCCTTTCAGTCCTGAGAAGGAGACTTACAGGTTTTACTCTGTCAAATGAAAGATGGGGTTAATACTGGGGCAGCTTAAGGACGTTCGTGCCCAAAATGTTCCCACGTACAGATTTTTTTTAAACTTGCCACGCAGAAAGGTAATGATATACTTTTGCCAAAAAGGCAAAAAAATGGGGGGTCACCCTGCTTGTCTCCGAGATCATGAGGTGCACTTTTAGAAGATTGTGTTACTTTAAGACGATCTCAGCTTACAACTGACAGCAATAAAAAAGCTACATTAGTGAAATTAAGATCAGGTAAACATACTCAATTCAATGTCAAAAATATAACTAAATAAACTTTTGCAGCTAAAGTGTTTTTCTGAGGAGAGATAGACGTTGAAAAACGATGCATACTAGTCAAAGAAAGAAAACTTCGGTCGCACGAGAGCATAAAAGGCGAAATCTTTGTAACTTGTCAGATTTTTTTGTTTTTTGTTAAAATGGACAAAATCAGGAAAGGAAATGATCTGCGGAAAGAAAAATGGGGGTCACCGAGCATTCAAGAGAGTAAAATCGCTGCAAAGTTCTCAAAGCAATTGTCTATTCGCACTGTCATGTCATTGCGTGACAATTCCAAGAAGACCTGGGTCCACAGCTATCCCATGATGCCACAAGCGACCCTTTGCCCGAGCGAGGATCAAACACTGGCTGGATACCATGTTTGTTTGCCTTTGCGGTCTGCGATGCATGACGTGTGCGTGACATGCGCTAAAAAATGTGCAGTAGCAATGGGCGCGAACGTCCTTGAGGGATGAATGGGTTAAAGCACAATAATCATTGACACAAAAAAATATTAATTTAATAATAATTAATTAAATGTAATGAGAACTTGCCTCCCACCAACGTGGCCTGGGTTCAATTCCCAGACTCGGAGTCATGTGGGTTGAGTTTAATGGTTCTCTACTCTGCACCAAGAGGTTTCCTCCGGCAGTGTTCAATCTAGAAATTATGGAAAGTGGGTCAAATGTCCCACGTGACATTTTAAATTGGGTCATTTCAAAAATGGTCTGGGTCAAATTATTATGATAATAATAAACTTCGAAAAACTGGCAATATCCCTATTATGCTATACACTACCAGTATATTTTTACAACGTTTTAGCATTTTACTTGTTGAGGCTGTCAGCTCGACTGGAAGTTCTGCAACTTCTGCGGGTTGACTCGCTGTTGTACTAATTTCTCCACCTTCCTCATTTGTCTCCTCCAGTTCACCTTGATCTTCACTTTCCGTTGCCACTCTCTTTGGCGTAAAAAAAGACTTAACTTTTGCTGGTGTTTCA
Organism: Montipora capricornis; assembly: GCF_036669925.1. Classification (NCBI taxonomy): domain Eukaryota; kingdom Metazoa; phylum Cnidaria; class Anthozoa; order Scleractinia; family Acroporidae; genus Montipora; species Montipora capricornis. The sequence goes on from NC_090894.1 coordinate 40,804,292, forward strand.
TGAAACTAAAATTAACGTAGACACAAGAACACACCCTGAACGAAGCGTGAATCGATCGTCGTAGTAGCGTCCAGTCTCTCTCGGAATTGGAACGCCTGACACAAAAAGTACTCGTACAAACGTAGTCTGAAACACCAGTCATTTCGCGATTTCGCGCGTTCATATAAGGCTAGTAAGCACACATATTTGTTTTTAAATTTACTTTTATTATTGCCTGCTGCTTTGGTTTGTTTCTTTTTTTTGCGTCAGTATGACCCCTCGATCATTTCATTTTGCATCAGAATAGAATATTCTGCGTAAATGACGCAAAAACGCGGCCTAGATTGAACACTGCTCCGGGTACTCTGGTTTCCCCTCACCTCAAAAACCAACATTTGACTTGATTTACCTCTGAGTCAATTGTTAATTTCAGTTTACAGTGTCCCCAATTAGTGCTCCAGCACTAGAACAACTAGACACTTAAACAAAGTTCCTTTCCTTTCCTTTTCCTCCTCCTCGATCTGCATCATTATTAAGTGATCTAAGCTGACAAAAATTTGCGTGGCTCATACTTCTTTCAAAATGGTGGTCAATGATGTAGGTTTCAAAGGTGCATTGAAGAGCATCTCCAATAGTTTTAAGATAGAGACGTTTAACTTGCTGTTGAATGTGATTTTCTATTAAGTGAGATGTGGGCAAACGTTAATAAGTTGTGAAAATTTTCTTGTAAGACTAATTGAAGCAAATTTGTTGATGATGTTCATTCCGAGAACCTCGTTCATGTTAGCAGTACAAACAAGGAACTGAAATATTTCCTACAGTTCACTGTTCTACTGTTTTCAATAAAATAATTAGGATAGTACGCACACTCTCATTGGTCAATATCTGTGTTTAGATGAGAGTATGCAAACATGGCTGTGACATCACGAATTTTGCTTGGTTGTATGCTGTCAGATGCGCATTTTGATTGGCTGGTAGGAAATATGAGCGTGAATGAAGAAAATCTGTTTCAATCAAGAATTTTCCTTCATTTGTTTCCTTCATTTGTTGAATTATCTTTGAGAAATATTTTATAAACGCAATAGAGGACTTTTTTCGGTGTTTCCATAGTCTCATCTAAACACTCGGGGAAGTTGGTAGAATTCTCGACAGTTATGCAAACCCGCGACTGCGTCTCGGGTTTGCATAACTGTCTCAAATTCTCCCAACTCCCCCTTGTGTTTAGATGAGGCTATAGAAACACAGAAAACCTCCTCTATTGCTTGAATAGCTAATGCACTATCAATTGACAATGTTTTGCATCACAAGATTAGATCACATGACTGTATTTGGAATTCTCGTCCACAAAATCTTGATGTGAGTTGTAACTGCAACTTCTAGTGGTCAGGTGTAAAAACTGGTCGTTTCTGTTACATTGTTTAATTTGAGGTTGAAGTTAAAACGAAAATCACATTCTATGATTGATATCATTACTTGTATTTTGCATAATTAAATAAATCTGATAATTCTTTATAAACAATTTAATTTCAGGCTAGCTCCTCAGACCTTCGGGCTAGTAACCTCAAGTAACAGCTTGCCCGAAGGGCAACCTCATCTTCTCATTTTCGTCTCACCCTGCAGTACCTGTTGTTGAGAAACTAAGACCTGATGAAAACATGGCACAAGTCTTAGAAAAGCAAATCTTTACCAGATGAAATTTGGATATATATTAGGTGAATGAGACCTATGCCTGGCCATGTCTGGTATTAATTATTAAACGTAGCGATATCCGGTTTGTACAAAACATATATCAATATTCACATATTAAGTACCACATCAATGCATTCCTCAATCTAACAGCAATAGCATTGCGTCTTAGCAAATTAACGCGTTGATCATAAAAGTGCTGAGTAACCTGAGAAAACATCATACTTTCTCTGCTTGAATTTATTGATTATGCGTCCGTGGCCGAAGTATTTTCATTCCCCACACCTGTATCAACACAATCTGCGTTGTTTTTAACTCTTCTAAATAATTCAAATTCATGCCTGCAAAACTACATTACGTATATACCGTACACAAACTCTCAGATTTACATTGAAGCCGTGCTTTGATTTAAAAGAAAAAGATTTAGCCTTAGCCTAGTGCAAACAGCACCAGGCCATGAAAAAACGTACAGTACGTTTCATGTACATTTCTTACCTCTCTATCCAAATACCGCAAAAAGAAATCGAGCAAAAACGATTTTCCTTTCCGAAATGCACCAGCCACCGAAACCACAGCAACCTTCTTATCCCGCACACTATCATCGAGCAAAATGTCCTCCAAAGCTTTCTCGTCTAGCTCGAAGCTGTGATTTTGTGTTGCAACAACAACAGGTACCGGACGAGCTCCCAACAATTTTAAATCCAAATCCGGTTCTTGAGATTGTGCCATTGCCCTCTGTGTACCTAAGGAGGAAAAAAAACACTAATTGCTTAAGACGATCATTTTGAGCTCAAAGAGATCTGATGACACACATACCGTCTTGTTGATCGACCTCCATTTCTTTCCTTGCCTGAAATGGACCTCGACCTTCGCACAAAGAAAATTTACAAATGGCCGCGCTCCAATTCTGATCGCACAGAACCATGGGAATGAAAATGGGTGATGAAGGGAGGGGAAGGAGAGAAGTCATAATGACAAACGAAACACAACTTTTCAACAATCTGAAGCTAACTTGAACGGTGAGACAAAGACTTTTTTGAAATATCATTCATAAGAGCAGGTCTTTCAAAATTAAAAGTTACCTATTTGTTCCAGGCAATACTATAAAAAGAACACAAAGCTCTTTCCTAACACTACCCCAGAGGAATGTCTAGCTATTCCTTCCTTGTAGGATCCTGGGAAATTTTCAGACTTGCGGACATCTTCCTTTGTCATTTGAAGTGTTATTGGAAAAAATGTCCGAGACATACGGTAAAGTAACAAATCATCCTTTCAATTTTAAGTAAGAGTCTCATTTAAGAAATCAGCTGTCCTTGTATTACTCTCACTTCAACTTCGTATTCACAAGACTTTGCATAATTTGAGATGTGCATGATAAACTTGTTCGACTATGGTTTTTTAACTTTATTTATTTATTCATTTTTCTTAGATTTTCTTTTCAAGTTCCTTGTTATTGGTAGTGCTGGAACTGGAAAGTCGTGCATCTTACACCAGTTTATCGAAGGAAAATGTAAGTGTCAATTTCGTTCGTAATTCCTACGAGAAGATGATCACACGGATTTTCCCGGTCGACAACGATAAGCATAATATTGACAGTTTCATCCTTGTCTGCACTGTTGACTGCTCCGTATGGTGAAAGGATCTTTAATATTACAATAATCGAAGAAACGAAAATGAACACACAACTTAATCGAACCACAAGAATTTAGAAAAAAACCTACATGTAGTAAGAGTAAACGACGACTACTATTTATACGATTACATTAAGAACTTAAATGTTCCGGTCTAGCCTGATAAAATGAATGCATTACATGAACTAACTAAAAAAACTAACGACCTGGTGACAAAAGGTTAGTAACAACAATACGAACTTGATAACAATGTGCAATAATGTAACATCTCCCGTTATTGAAATTGACTATACGGATGAAGAGGGGAAAAAATGATTAAATGGTCTCTATAAGTCTTTTCGGTTTATTGATCACTCGGTTGGGTCTTTCATCGACACAACTACGATGACCTTGCACATTAGGTGTACTGTGGGTCGCTTGATTTGGCTCTTTGTCTGGCGCAAAATAAAGCGACGCTTGAGTCACCATGCTAGTACCATTAATTGGTAGTCTCAACAGCATAGGATCTTGGCTGTGACATTGTTGGCGTTTTTGTAACAGTTGCTGATATCCACTAGTACTGGTTAGAATGGGGCTCAACCTGAACGAAAGCTCTCTGGTGTTGTGTCAACAGTGGTAGGACCTTGGCAGTTTTGTTACATTCTTCTCTGTTCTTCCCTTTGGCCATATGCTTGTGGACAACCTGATCATGGGCATTCTGCATTAGAGATCATGCAGGAAGAAGGGCTCTATATGTGCAACTACTTAACAGCTTAGCAGGTGAAGGTATGCTACTAGTGGGAGGTGTGGCTCTACAGACCAGCATTGCTAAATTTGGATCTTGCCCAGCAGCTGAACATTTTTTCATACACTGCTTAACAGTGTTTAAACCATGTGTTCAACCAGGCCATTGCTTTATGAATAACAAGGACTCATGGTGATGTGGTCAAAGCAGTATTTGCCTGCAAAATCCTTAAACTCTGTAGACACGAATGGCAGACCTTTGTCTGAAATGACTATTCTCGGCACTCCATATTCACTGAATACTTCAGGGCATCTGTGGTGGTACTTGCGGTGTTGCACACTTTTGTGATCACAGGAAACCTGCTATAGTAATCTGCTAGCTGGAGGTACTTAGTAGACTGGAACCTTTTCCCAAGGTCCTTGAGGAACTTCATGGGGCAACAGAGTTTCGCGTTGCTGACATCTGGAAAATGTTTGGCACTTGCAACTCTGGGCTACCCGAAGCACATTAGCTGTAATTCCTGACTAAAGCACTACTTCTCGGGCTCTCAACTGTACCTTTTCACTACCGATATGACCTTAATGGAGCGTTTGGAGAACTTCGTTGCATAATGTCTCTGGAACATTAAGTATATGTCCCTTGAAAAGCAGACCATTTTCTGCACTGATCTCCTCTCTGTACGTCCAGTAGTCCACTAATAATGGATGACAATCTTATCTTGACTCTGGCCAACCATTTGCCACGACTGCCATTAGCAAACCGCTGCGGTTGCACATTTTGATAGTCGAAGTAACAGCCATTGTAGATGCGGAGAACCAGACGCAATAGATTTTTTCCAGATGCTGACCAAAGGGTTGTGATCTGTTTGTACAGTCACTGTGTATCGTCCATACACATATGTAATGTAACATAATGTGTTTATTTAATCTGTTGCAGTGTTACAACTGAATTACAGATACTACTAGTACTTTACTCTGTTTAATGCCAGACGATTTTACTTGTCATACCTCAACCTTAATCGATCATATATATACAAACGTTTTACAAAGTTATAAAAGCGGGCATCTGCTTAGCAGATGTTTCTGATCTTCTACCTATTTTTTTGTACTGTCACAAACAAGCCATCCATTCTAAACGATGCAAAATACTTTCGTGATTTCTCTCATTTTGATAGTGACTCATTCTTAAGCGATGTAGAGGCTATTGACTTCTGTGGCTTAGTTAATGACCATTTACACCAAACCAAGACTCTAAAACTTCAACAATTAATAGGTCCGCAAATTACCGACGACACCACATTGCATAGCCATAATACCGTAATTACAATTCCAGAAAATCTTCCGCTTACTGACTCAGAGAAATCTGTTCTCAGTAAGGGCCTAAATTTTGTCCCTATTACCAAACGCACCAACGAATTTTCTATTAAGCAAGATGTCGAAAAATTCCTTCGCCGCGTTCAGTTAAAAGCCTTTTTTCACGACAAAGAGCATGATTCGGACACTTCTAATAAAGATATTTTTGAAACACTTCTAGTTCGCAAATCCAAATGGACTCCCCCAGAGGGACAATTTGCCTCTTTAGATTTTTTCACCAAAAAATGCCGTCACGACATTCACAAACTTAAATTCAATCGCAACACTAAATTTTCCAACCTTTCCTCGGAAGAGTGGGCGGCGCTTAAAAATCTTAGTAAACGCAACGACATAGTTGTCAAATCGGCCGACAAAGGCGGCGCGGTAGTTGTTTGGCGGTCCGACCTTTACCAAAAAGAAGCTTTGCGGCAACTTTCGGATACCTCGTTTTATGCCAAAATCCCTAAAGATCTCACTTCCAACAATCAAAAACTTGTCAAAGACACCATTCAAAATCTTATAGTTAATCAAGAATTACCGGACACTGCCACTAATCTCATCATCAACACCCCTAGAACTTCGTGCATTTACTTCTTGCCTAAAATTCACAAACCCAACAACCCAGGTCGCCCTATCGTTTCTGCCTGTAGTTGCCCCACCGAACTCATTTCTAGCTACTTAGACAGGATTATGACGCCTATCGTCAAATCTTTGCCATCATACATTAAAGACAGTACACACGCACTACAAATTTTCCGCGATTTCAATTTCTCCGGCCAAGACAAACTTATTTTCACCATGGACATTACATCTCTATACACAGTCATTCCTAATAGCGAAGGTCTTCAAGCACTTAAACACTTTTTCGATCAACGCACTGTCAAAGAACCTAGCTCAGAAACGCTCCTCCGCCTTGCCGAACTAGTTTTAACGCTTAATTGTTTTTCATTCGCCGGCAACTATTACAAACAAATTAATGGTGTAGCGATGGGCACAAGAATGGGACCTAGCTATGCCAATCTTTTTGTAGGATATGTTGAACACCAATTTTTTAGTCAGTACAACGGCCCCAAACCTGAACTCTACGGCCGTTACATCGACGACTGCATCGGCGCTATTTCATCCAGCAGAGAAGAACTCGATCAATTTATAACCTCCGTCAACTCTTTTCATCCGGCTCTTAAATATACCTGGGAAATTTCGGAAACTTCATTGGCTTTTCTAGATATCAACGTTTCTATTAGAGGCAACGTGCTATGTACTAGTGTGCACTACAAACCTACTGATTCACACAGTTATTTGTTGTATTCATCGTCACATCCATCACATGTCAAGAACTCCATCCCTTATTCTCAATTTCTTAGACTTCGACGTCTATGTAGTGATGACTCCGATTTTTCCAGCAAATCAGAGGAGATGTGCCAGTTCTTCGAAAAACGTGGCTATCCTGTCTCTGTGGTCAAAGCGGGCCATCATCGCGCCCAACAATTTGATCGACAGTCATCACTACAAACGTCACAAAAAGATAAGAATGACAGAATTCCATTCACCCTCACTTTCCATCCTCATAATCACGCAGTCAAAAGCATCATTCTTAGTAATTTTAAATTACTCCAAAATGATCCCGAGACTGGTAGAATCTTTTCGCAACCTCCACTTATTTCATTCAAACGCGACAAAAACGTAGGCAACTTTTTAGTTAGAAGCGCGCTCAAAACTAACGAGCAACCCGGCACTTTCAAATGCGCGCGCTCACGATGCAAAACTTGTCTTTTCATTGTTAACACTAGCAAGATATCGGGACCTAAGCGATCTGTTAAGATCACCGATCGTTTCACATGTACCTCCGCAAATGTTATTTATTGCATAACTTGCACGTTATGCAATAAATTATACATTGGTGAGACAGGTAGACGACTAGGTGACCGATTCCGCGAACACCTTCGCGATGTTGAGAAGAATGACAAGGATGCATCCAAGCCAGTCGCTCGCCATTTCAATCTGCCTAACCACTCCAAAAAACACATGGCTATCTGCGGCCTTTCCCTACATCTAGGTACGACGGAAAGCCGCAAGAATCTGGAACAAAAATTCATCTTTCAAATCGGCACCCTTAATCCCCACGGTATTAACGAACGCTTTTCATTTAACTAATATATTCCTATTTTTCACGTTGCCATGTTACCACCAATAGCGTAGCTCCTACTCTACTATAAAAACTACACGTAACCCATAATCCCTCGATTCGCTCTGACGAAGGGCTAACGCTCGAAACGTCAGCTTTTAGAATCTCTGTACGGTGGCCAATTTACATTATCAACTCCGTTGATAAAACCAAATTTTTGTATACTACTTCCCCACCGACGCAGCACCACAGTTTCTTTAGAAACTACCCCTTCATTCATTAGGAAACCGAATGGTTTATTTGGTCACCATGCTCAAGCTCTTTTACTTAATACAATAGTAACATCGTCAGCAACTACAAATGTATGTAATTACACTAAGTAACTACATCAAGAGGAAATAAACTGAATTGAATTGAATTGAATTGAATTGAATTGTCAATGGGGAACCCCCAGGAATCAATGGGTTAAGTCAGCTAACAAGGATAACAATAGTAAATAATTGGTAGAAATATAAATACAATATATAAACAATATTCACTCTTCAGCTAGTGCACGAATATGAAGCCGTCAGTAATTGTGAACTGGTGTATTATGAATGCACTACTGTAGGTTTTGCGAACTACATGTACTGTAGTTTGTTAATTTAATATGTTATTGTGGGCTTAACTACATTGTATAATGTTTGAATCTGACCTTAGAGAATAATGGGAGCTATGCTGCAGTAAACGGCTTGAAACAAGCTTTTATACAGGGTTCTCAGGCAGATATTCAGCCTCAGGATACTCTAGACCTGGGAACACTATTTTGAGGCCGTGCTTCTGTATCCTCTTGATCGCATTCGCAATGTACTGTGGCAATGCAGCGAAGACAGGACAAGCGTACTTTAGTATCGGCCTGATCAGAAAGCAATGAACTCTAACTACATCTTCTGTTGAAACTCCACAACGTTTAAGTTCAACTATATGATCAACGTGCACTGTCCAGGTCAAGTCATGAGAAAATCAACCGCCAAAACCTTACATCAACATAGTGATGAAATCTCTCTAGCACAAACACAACACTCAATAATTCTCTCTCGAAGTTGGAGTAACGTTGCTCTGTCTCATTGAGGCTCCTTGACGTGTAGACCCCAGGTTTACCATTCTGAAAGATTTTTTTAAAAATAATTTTTATTGATTTTTTTTTTATTTATTCTGAAAGATAGCTGCACCTAAATGTTTAGGGATGCATCTGATTGGATAATGCTCGCCTTGGGACCGATCAAAGTAAACTAGCACTGACGCCATTGTAATTTCTTCCTTGATATCCTCAAAGGCTTCCTGCTGCTTACTCTCCTAGACAAAGGAGAGCTCTCTCCGTGGTGCAGTTAATTCAGCTAAGGTTGGACTGAAGCGATTCAGGTAGTTTGCAAACCCTAGTAAGTATTGCAAATCATGAAGACTCTCATGTGGGTTTCTCTCTGCAATAGCTTGCGTCTTTTCTGGATCCACCTGGTATCCTGATGGCGTAAGGTATCCTCCAAAGAAGCGGTAATCGTGAGACTTCAGATGCTTTTCATTTGTCACAACTGACCTGCCAAACCATTCCCTTAGTAACAAGAATTTTACTTTTAATCAAAACTGTCCGACCAGATCAGTCAAATCCTAAATACCATGCAAAAAGGAGATGGTTTTTCAGCAAAAATCTCTTGGGAAAAGCCTATTTCATTGTCAAATGGAAAGCGCCCTTAAATACAAACTTCTTTGCATTAAAGGTGATGCTGTTTGCTCTCGCTTCCTCCATGCCATAATTATGCAATCCTGGGTGTGTTTGGAACATTCCTCAGCACTCTATCATTTCTTGGAAAACTTCTCCTGCAACTTTCAGACCAAAAGGTAGGAGTAGCTATCTGTACTTCCCCCATAGTGTCTTAGATGTTGTCAAAAAACTTCTCTCACTGGCCAAAGGAACATGCCAATATCCAGACTTCGCATCCAGCAAACTGAAGTACCTCGAACTGGACAATTCATGCAGGATGTCATCAATTGTTTTACTGTACCACTGGTTTCACTTTATGGCCTCGTTAAGATCTTTAGGATGGAGGCAGAGCCTCTGAGAACCATCTGGTTTCTTGACTGGAACAATGGAGTTGATCCACTCTGTGTGTTCTTTCACCTCTTGAATCACTTCAAGCTGTACCCTGTACCAATCTCTCCAGCTCCACTTGATGGTGCGGATGTTGCACAGGGCCCGGTTGTTCAAAGGCCGATTAACGCTAATCCCAGATTAAAAATTAACTTCCTCTACTCCCAAATGCTGTTTGACACTGATATTCAGATAAAATTTACATTAGTAGATGTCGATCTTGAAAAACAAAAATAAGCAAAAGAAACTTTAACCAAAAAGTTGAAAACATGAAACAAAAGTTTACACTAATCCTGGATTAAGTTAATCGGCTTTCGAACAACCGGGCCCAGGTGTGTAACTCTGCTTTCAACTGAATGTGATAAGGTCCACCTGGCAAAGTTCCTATTCCCTGGAATACATCTGCATATTCTTGCAGCAGATACGCCTTATTTGTGGAAAACTGATGTGTTTTGCCATTAATTGTTATCTTGCTGTCACTACACCCCTGTATTACCGGAACAACAGGATCCATTTGCTTGGTGGTATTTTGGGCTCCAGTTGGGTTGCTTGTTAACCTGGGAGTTTCGCCTGTAACCATCTTGACGGTTGTATCAGCCTTGGCTTGAACAGCTGGCTCCTGGATGGGAAACTAACATAACCCGTGAGAAGAGCTCTATTCCTTCCAAGGATCGTACATGTATGTCCTCTGCTGTTTGCAACTGCTGAACTTTAGAACTGTAAATTTCTTGTCATCATGGTAAATATAAACAATACAGGATCCAAGATTCTCAACCAGACGATTAAGGTGCACTGTTGGTCTACCAAGTCTAAGACCATCTCCGAAAAGTGCCTTTGCCTTGTATAGGGGTAGAATATTACAACTTTTCCCTGTATCAACCTTGCACAAGATCTGGAACACCTGTGAGGAAGAATTCTGGCTGAATCTGGGTAATTGTGGGGGTCTGAAGTTGGGTGATTGAAGGCTTTCCACTGTCACTGTCATAAGATTGTGGACAGGTGCATCAAAATAATTATACTGCCTCATATTCATCTGGTACGCAGTCTACAAAATTAACGTGGACGCTGTTGCGCCTTGAGTGTGTACCGGTACTTCATTTACATGATCACCCCTAGCTTTGGACTTGCATACCAATGAATAATGACCTTCCTTGCGACACTTAAAATACTTCACTTTCTTTGCAGGACATTCACCACGGGGATGCGAAGGCTTCACTCTGCAATTGAAACATGACTATCGTCTAGATTTACTTTCCTTGTCATCCTAGCAGTTTTTCTGTGGCTGAGGTTTACCCTTCTTTGCACCTGGGGGCCGAATTGGAAGCTTATGAACTTCCATTTGTACCGCATTGCCTTTAACTTCTGGCTGCATTTAGCCAACCTGATGAGCAGTGGCGTCCTGATTTTGTGTAATTGCCTCTTCTAGCATCAATGCAGTTCCTTTCTTGATACACTTGTAATAGGCTTCTTTAGAACGTAGTCCTATTACTCTCTCGGATTAGTCAGTCACACACTTCTGGGGGATACTCACACTGGTCACAAAGAATGGTGGCCTTGTCGATGTACTCTGAGAGGCTGAGATCACCTTGCTCTAAGGGACAGAAGTTCGCTGCGGCGCAAGTGTGTTTGATTTTGGCTTCGTCAACTCAACAAACTTTTTAAGAAGACGACTGGATCTCCTTTTTGTTCGTTAGTGCGATTCAATGACTTAATGTTCATCCTTGCAGTTTTGCCTGCCCAAATAAGAACATAGCTTGCTTTTAACAGCCTTGCTCTTTGACCCCAAAGCACCATTCAAAAGCTCATACTCTTCAACCCAGTCGATTTTTCCTCTGACCGCTTCATTGTAATCGGCGGTTTTAATCAAGTAGATTGGGCTTGTAGACTTCTGACACCTACATGTACATCCTGCGTAACAAGCGTTCCTCTTTCGAAAGAAGATCTCCCAAACGATTTTCCTCAAAACTGGCCGCCCGGAAGTTGGGGCAAGAGACTGAGTGAACACTTGCAAGAAGACCCCCTATTTGCCCACAAACGGGGGCTTCTGATTGGTGTGGCACAGTCCCAATGACTGACAGGTAACAAATTTTTGAGCAAAATATTACTTGTTAGTTTCAGCATGGCAAAGACAATGTATTGCGGAAGATGAGGAAGGTTTTGAATCGTGTGTTGAAGCTGAGCGAATCGGGTCTTGGTTTCACATTGTAAAGGGAACAAGAACTGTCAATGCGCCACCTTTTTTTAAACTGTATCAGATGAAATGGCCATTTTGCCAACAGGATTCAGAAAAAGCTTAATTTTTCAGTTCTTTGTCACGATGTGCAGAGTTCGAAATAAGAGAAATCGAAGAACAGGCTTGTCGAGTGGTATTGTGATTTCTCCATTACAAAGGATGGCTAAATTGCAGAATATCCCGCAGCTTATTTGCATTTCATTGAATAAGAATAAGCTCTATTGTATTCTGACTCTTTCTTCAAAGAATGCCGCCTAGGGGAAACAATAGTGGTGAGGTGTTGGGGGGTATTCTGCAATTGCTCTGAAAGGATCATATGTGATGAAGTACAGGGTAAATTCTGTGGTAATGACAGCCTGTGATTTAAATGAAAATCTGGACTGCTAAGATAATATCCATCAAGGGAAATTCAACATTATTTCCACAATTCACTAAAAGCAAACGATTCCACAATTCACTAAAAGCAAACGATTTGTGATTATTTTAACAAAACTTTGGCTGCGCTTATTGTCAACGAAAAGTTGACTGTAAAAGATACTTCATCTTTACGCAGGATGAATTAATAAAATGCCTGCGAATTATCAAAATCCATATCTGTTTCAGGATCAAGGAAATAAACTGTATTGTATTTGTTAAATTCTCTGCTTACCTTGCCCAATGTACGTGTAAGCTTGAGTCCTATATCATGAATTGAGACAAGATGAAGACAATTACGTAGCTGTTAAATCTTCTCTTATTGTGAGAAGAAAGCAGCTCCTTTGCACAGTCATGCAAATTTTTTGAGGACTTTTACGTGCTATTTCGTCTACAATTTCGTGACGAATTGAACAAAAATGTACTGTGGATTGTCAAACTTGCAAGGAGGTTTTCCTGTAATTTCCAGGAAATTTTAATAGTACGATTGCACCAAGACAATTAACAAGAAAAGGCCAGCAAGTCGCACTGAAATCACCGCTTGTTAAAAATCGCGACCTTAACTTCTTGAATGGTTTCATGGTCTGCTTTGGTGGAGTTTTGCATTTAGCGGCCTTACTACCCATCCAACTCTGTATGAGTTACCGGTATGTTCCTAAATTTCGCATTTTACGAGCGCAGAGATTGCTTACACGTTCTGAAAATTGGCTGTTATTTTTGATGGTTTTAACAATTTCTCGGAAGAAACATTTCCAGTCTTACCTGGCTGAGAAGCTGCCGTCACAAATTTAACTGTAAAATCACACTGACAAATTCTGCATTGATCATGATCGCTCGGTGTCTCCTCAGTGCTTCGGTAAATTTTTAGACGGAAGTCAACATGTGTTAACAAGGTTATCTATTATTGGCAAAATTTGTTGATAAGATGTCAATCAGCACGTGTCGAAAAGCTGGGCGTTTTTCAAAAACAGAGAGTCTTCTTGCATGGGTTCCCCTAGTCTCTTGCCCCAACTTTTGCGTGGCCAGTTTGCGGAAAAAGCGGTTTAATTGGGGGCTCTTCTTTCAAACAGGAACGCTTGCTACACAGGGTATCTGACACCATGTTGACTACTCTGTACGGTGAAAGGATCTTTAATATTACAATAATGGAAAAAACAAAAAATGGACACAACTTAATTGAACTACATGTCCAAGAATTTTAGAAAAAAACCTATTATGAGAAAATGACGACTATTAAGATTTATACGATTACATTGAATATTTCAGTCTAGCCTGATAAAATGGTACATTACATGAACTAACTAAAAGAACTAACGAGCTAATGACAAAAGGTAGTAACACAACAATACAAACTTGATAACAATGTGAAATAATGTAACATGCATATCAGAGTTCAAGTGACTTTTTACAGTATTACTTACCGGTATTATTTTAAATCATCTTGCCCCAGTTGTTCGAAAGGTGAATAACGCTATCCACCAGATAAAACCATCATCCATTGGACAGCGCAATAATGGTTTAGCGATGACTTATCCACTGGATATTAATTAATCTGGCAGAGAGTGCCATACATTGTTTGAATAAATGGACCTGGGGTTTTTTTCTTGGCAGTTAAACAGGATTCCAGTCACACCATTGGTGTGGAGTTTGGCTCCAAAGTGGTCAATGTTGGAGGCAAGCCTGTAAAACTGCAAATTTGGGACACAGCAGGGCAGGAGAGATTCAGGTACATAAAACAGCCAATCCTTTGAGATCTAAATAACAATAATGAAAATTGTACAAATGGAGACTTGGTAACAAAATAAAAAAAAATTCTATTGTTTTCTTTTACTAGCAGACAGGTGTTGTTGTAACATGCGGACCAATAATTATTACAGTGTAGTGGAATTTCCAGTGATTGAGTGAAATGAAAAGTTTGGAGAATATAATTTATTATACATACTGATATTTACTTAACGGTTTCTTCATATGAAATCCCCCTTAAAATATTCAGACAGCCAGTCACAGCAATGAAATGATTTTCTCACATGTGCAAATCGTCCAATCAGAAGTGACCTTTAAAAACATACCACTGATTTCATTCAACAAGTTAATTCAACCTCAGCTCTCTTTGCGTAAGCCATCAGAGTGAGAAAATTTTCGTACCAAAAGTACAAAAAAAAAACTTTAGCTTGTATTTTCAGCAATGGCTCAAACCTCCACAAGATTTAAGCATTAATTCAATTGATTACTGTAATATCGAACAACAGAGCAAAAACACGAGCTAAGAAAATGAGAGATGTGTACTCGTTGAATTTCTGAGAGAAAAACGAGCAAAAAAATGCTGAAGACATTGAAGCCAAAGAATTGAATGAGTATCTCTGCTAGTTCATCCTTAGTGTGAAGCGAAAAGGCGGCAAAGACTTTGAACCTTTAAGTCTTCAAGATCTTCTTTCAAGTTTTAAACAACATGATTTTGGAAGAAAAACACCTATGAATGAATTAAACACATATTTGACTCTTCAGAAGAGGACAACAGTCTGCCTTTGACATAGCAGATTCAGCTTCATTGAAAAGCTAAGTACATGTACATACATGTAGACCGTATTCATAATTGGTGGCTAAGTAATTATTCTTTTGTCTTTATACTAATCATCCTCACTAGCCTCGTAAACACGAGCAAAATTCAAAAGGATTTGGGTTCCAAAGTGAGGCTAGTTAGGATAATTAGCAAGGCTGCCTAGAAAATTTTTGGGGAGCCCTTTGGGCTTCCAACATTAAAAGTTAGTAGCCCAAGTCATCTTTTCAAAAGCCCAGAATTAATTAATTCCAGCTGGGATCACATTTACAAGAAAGTGAGGATGAATCAAGTCAGGCGCCTGTTCGGGCAACTTGTTCAGAAATTTGGTCGCCCGCGCTCGCAAATAAGGTGCCCCAGGTGACCGGGCAACCGTTAGGCAGCAACCTTGATTAGCACAAAGACAAAAGAATAATTTCTTGACCGCCAGTTATGAATACAGTCTATGTACAGTGTACTTGCTTTTGTCGAGCTTTTCCTCCTTTTATTATATTTCTTGAATGAGTACTATTATGAAAAACTAATTCGTTGCTATGAAAATTGTCATGTTGTAAGCTTAAATTGTTTCTTGTAAAAACGATTTAATGAAATGTGAATAAATCGTCTATAGTCAAGAAAATCAAAGTATGTATTATTATAATAGTAAACAAACCTCGTCATGGAAAGTGCTTTAATTATTATTTTTGTACAGTAACAGTAACTGCCAATATATGCAGTGCTCGAAATTACAGGTTGTCCCAGTTTCAATAGACCCTTTGCATAAATGGCGCCCAATTTTGAGTAACAATACTGTATACATCCTTAGCCTCGTGTTTATGTTGCAAGACAAAGGATTTTTCTCGTGAATGTGAGGCTAAGGATGTATCAAGTATTGTTATTCAGATTTGGGTGCCATTTATGCAAAGGGTCTATTGCCCAGTAAATCATTGGTTGAACATTAGGAAACCTCCTATGACTATCTTGTTGAGATGCATGTGCAATCACATGTTGATAGAGCTTGAATATATCCCATAGGTCTTAGTGAGCGCCTGTGTTTTTTTTTTTGTTGCAGAAATTTATACATTAAAAATACATCTTTGCAATGTTGTCTCGTGAACTCTCCTATCTGCAAATGTTTTGTAAAAGCTACAGATATTCAAAACATGGGAAAATGCTCAGCTGCAGTAAATTAATTAACATTATTAATAATTACATTTATTGATTTATTTATTTATTGATTGATTTATTTATTTATTCCATTTTCATTGCATTACTGCAGTGGGAAATGACTAGAAGGGAACATACAAACCATTCGAGCTAGTCCACCCAAACTTCACTGCACTATTAGGTGTTGACAAAAGAAAACCAACAAGTTAGTGGGGTGCTGTATATAATAAAATTCATTGTCTATTTTTGGGTAGGTTCTCCTCAGGCAGGCATCCAGGCTTGTTATTTTACTTAAACTTTCTGGTCATCTCAGATGACCATAATTTCTAGCACAGATTACAGTACACTGTAGAACTAAACTACCAACAGAAGCACAACTCCAATTCCATTGGTTTCCTCATACATTCAATGTCGTTTATCAGAGTCAATAAATGAACAGCTTTTCATTTCAATGCCATGTTATATCATGTTACATGTATTAATTAAATCATATTTTAGGTCTGTAACAAGAAGCTATTACAGAGGAGCGGCAGGAGCATTACTTGTTTATGACATTTCAAGGTAAACTACAGCAGTTACAACTGATTCACACAATAATTTTAAGGAGTCACAGTATCACTTGTCTAATGAGTGGATAAGTTTTGGCTAAAATGTCTGTAATACATGTGCATGTACCTCCCATTTATCAAAGGATTAACCTTTTTGATTAAAAAAAGGTTGAGTATATTATTTTATAAAATTAATGTGTCAATTTAGCTCCAAGCAACAAGTACAGTGCATGTAACTTCTGTTACAGTACAAGGATGATTTATTTTCCAAATGTCAACTGAATCTAGGTCACTATGTAGACTTTAAATTAATACTACATGTATTTATCAACTTTGCCTTTTTTGGAAGTCTCCCCTTCAAATAATGTTCTCTGTATCTACAGCTGTAAATGTTTGGTTTCTAACAATGACTGTGTATACCTTCCCTAAAAAGTAATTAATTAATTAATTAGGTCCTTGACAATAGATCTTTTTGCAGATACGGTGGCCATCTTGATTTCTGTTGTTTCAAATAGCTATTATTGGATACCCAGGGGGTAAATACATATTAATTTGCCCCCTGAGCATCCCATAATGTCTTTCGAAACAATAGAAATCAAAATGGCCGCCGTATCTGCAAAAAGGTCTATTCTCAACTTGTTGGCTTCAACTCTGGAAATTCATAAATTTGTGAGCTCCAGTTTCCCTTCATCATTCTTGAAATGGTCATTAAGTCTTTTAGATGTCTATCAGACTGAGTCGACCTGTTTTTCAATTAGTAACAACACTGAGTTCATGGTTTCTGGTTTTGAGCATGCATTTTAAATGACATCTTCAATGTCAGCTGCCATGTTTGGTTTCTTTTTTATCAATTGAGCCAATATCAACTGACTTATATTTCCTTCCATTTACAGACACGAAGTAAAGAGACTTCAAAATAATGGTGCTCAATAAGTAACATGAATGCACCTGGGTGGGGCTAAAAAAGGCTTTGTTCAGCAGACATGGCTAAAAATCATCCCTTTTCTTTACTCACTATAGATTCCTGCATGGTCACAGTATTACCGTACATGTAATTACACAGTCATGTAATAATTACATAATTAATAATGAATATTATTGATTATTCACCACACTAATTGAATGGTCTTATAAAAATATTAATTTAAAATCATGTCCTGTAATTTGTTTTTAACTGTCACAGCCGTGAAACATACAATTCTTTAACAAACTGGTTGACAGATGCAAGAACTCTGGCTAGTCCTAATATTGTTATTATCCTCATTGGAAACAAAAAAGATCTTGATAATGACAGAGAAGTTACTTTCCTGGAAGCCAGCAGATTTGCACAAGAAAATGGTCAGTTTGTTAATGTATCTCTGAAAATAGTTTCTTTTTTACATGCATGAACTGGTAAAAATTGTAATAACTAAAGAAAGAGCCATGAAGCGGCGAGGTACATTTAGATAGATGTATCTACCACCAACCACCGACTCTGAGGTGAATAGTTGTTTAGGTTATTCTAAAACAGTGAGATAATAAAATTAATATAGCACAAAAAGATGATTTTATACATTCTGGCAACTACACCCTGTATTGAAATATTGCAATATTTCACGCAAAATTGCTCAAAGGTGAATAGTAAAGGATATTAATATTGGAGTTTGAGTAGCCAATCAGAGCACACTTTCAACACTAATTATACTAAAATTAATTAGCCAATAATATGTATGTACACTGCTTGTCCCTCAAAACCAAAAAGTACATCCTGTAAACCATTAAGTACAGAACATCCACCATACTGAGTCTTGGCTATGCTAAATAATTATTATAACCAAGCATTATAATTAATTTTTATTGATTTCTTCATCTGCTTCTTGGTGGGCCATTTTTAATGTTTGCAGATCATCATCATCATCATCATTATTATTATTATTAATTAATTAATTAATTAATTAATTAATAATTTACTCCCAGTGTACCCTATGGACCCCCAGTTGACGAATAAAAACGTCTGGTATTAGACAGAGTAAGTCTCACTCCCACAAATTCATTGTGTTAAAAAGGGCTTTTAAATATAACTGGTCTTGATTAGCGGCCGCTGTTTTGGGAAAGGAGCCTCTCTCTCTCGTGGAGAGGAATGAAGACCAGACTCTAGAGATTGACGGAAATAGAGCTTAAACATATAGCAATATTAAGTCAAGCTTTTCCATGCTCTTCCCAAGTGCCTGTTGTTTTAATGGTGTGCTGTGTTCCTTTTTACCTTTCTGCAGAGTTAATATTTTTGGAAACAAGTGCTCTAACAGGTGAAAATGTTGAAGAGGCATTCTTGAAGTGCTCGAGAACTATCCTCAGTAAGATTGAAACAGGTAAAGAAATACAATTTGGAAAACCTTATGCTGAGAGCAAAGAGTACAATATATGTATAGCACTTACATGTACATGTACTTGTGTACACATGTAACTGAGCAAAAATTCCCACGCAAACTTCCACTTTTGGTAACTTGCATGCATGGTGTTTTCCTTACTATAGGCAAAACAGCAAAAAGTGTTTAGAATACATGTATAACATTAGAGGAGAACTGATTTTTATGAAGGCAGCGTTTAAATGGTGGAAGTACATATAAAATCGCTGCATCTTCTATATTCAAGTGCATGCACAAAGTTGTATCCCTAGGATTTTCGTACTGAGAGACAGGGAAATCCCAGTGCTAGGAGGATCTCAAAAACCTTTTTATACTTGGAAGGGCCATTACTTCTAAGTAAGTCTTGTACATCGTATCCCGTAAAAACTTGTGTGTAAGCTGCATCTTTTTGCCGAAATATTGGGCTCAAAATCGTGGGTGCGGCTTATATACGAGACCATTGCTTTCAGAGGGAGTAAACTGGCTGGTATTGGGGTCAGAAATAAAAACCTTCAGTAAGTCAAGATAAAACATAAATTATTCTTCGACCAATCACTTCAACAATGATCTCCACTGCATGCAAGAAAATACCACGTTTTTTGGGAGAACTCACGAGGCAAATGGCATGTTTGTCCATGGGATAGTTATACTGTCCTTTAGCGACACGTCTTTCTCCGATCAATGACTTCCATACATCTTTATAAAAAATTAATGACATATACGCACAGCACAGCTGATGTCCATGTTGTTTTCTGATCGCTGTCCTTCTGTAAATGACTGCATGGTTGCCATTCATAGCACGAATGTTGCCACTTTATTTCCCGGAATTCGGGAAATTCATGAGGATCGTTCCGTTTCCAGACGCTTTCTCACGATTTTAGCTCGGTTTACAGGATGGGATGCAAGGTAAAGTGCCATTCTTATCCGGTTGGTTTAACATATTCGGAAAATCGCTTACCTTTATGCAACGATCATTCCATCCGGATTTTTTGGCTAAATGCCAACCCCATATTGTTGTCTCACTTATTTTAGACAATTATGGCTTGTTTACGATGGTATTTGATACTTTGTGAGTGGTTGTAGATGTTTTTGAGGTAGTTGTAGTTGGTTTTTGACGGTTTCAAGTCGTTCCATGTTTTAGCGACTACGGAGTTTTACAGTGTACAGTATAATAAATTATATGGTGCCTAGGACCGGGTGCTGATCGACATTGTTCCACTAATTTTGAGCCATGGACTCTCAGGTACCCTAGGATGCGTAGTTACTAATACAAGGAATGACCTACAGTGAGATTCAATGACCTACAATGACCTTCAAAGAGCTACAGTGATCTACAATGACCTACAATGACCCACAATGAGGTAAATTGTGAGCTAAAATTAGCTAATGACCTGTAATGAGCTAAAATAAAAGATAATTTGTAGCTCTGAGGGCACTGCAGCATGTTTGCAGTACAAAGGTTAAAAACATTCCACTCTGCGCTTTGAACCAATCAAAACCTCGTTGCTGAGCAAGTTGAAAATTTCATTGTGTACTCTGAACCAAAGAAAACATTGTGGGAGGAATAACGTATTTGTTTATTTTTGCCAAGCAAAGCCTTGATACATCTATTTGTACATTTTCATTTTATCTTTAAAACAAAGGAAAACCATGCAAGGGCCTTTTCGCAGTTTGTTTCTGCCTTCAAGGCCATGTGCGTAATTGCTGTTGTCATTTGGGCTGTCATGCAATGGACTAAAAGCGTTGCGTGACAATGCACCATGGATGTATTCGGCTCACCAAACTCTTCACCCTGATCCTCTTTTGTCTTTCTCTTTCATTGTAAGCCATTTAAGTAGGCCATTGTAGCTCATTAGCTAATTTTAGCTTATAATATAGCTCATTGTAGGTCATTGTAGGTCATTGTAGATTGTTGCAGGTCATTGTTGTAGTTCATTGTAGCTCATTGTAGATCATTGTAGGTCATTCCTTGTTTTAGTAACTATGCCCTACGATGCCCCCACTTGACAAGTAACGTTAGACACAGTAAAATCTGATTAGTGTCACTCCCAGGAGTCAGTGGATTAAACTTTACCTTGTAAACCAAGCAAAACTTCCTTCAACCTCCAAGGTCTTCCTTGGCTAGTGAAAACGCCATGTCAGAGTCTTTGGGAGGGGGGCATTCTGTTGTCTTTAGAACAAGCTTGACAGCCCTATATGTAGCTATTATGGATTGTAATATAATCTAATTGACAAATTTACTCATGTCTGTATTACAAGTGTGGAATTGACAAGCTCCTGCTTGCTTGTAAAAGCCCATTTGGCATTTCACATTCAAGATTTACAATTTTCCTTTTAGGTGAGTTAGACCCTGACCGCATGGGATCAGGAATACAGTATGGAGATCCTTCGCTGCGAAGAACAATACGTCCTGGCAAGCAAGAACAAAGACAAAAGTGTGCCTGTTAATTGTTCCAATAATTGCCCTTGAAAATCAAAACTTCCTCACTCATTTATGCTGTATCTATACATGTAGTTAGTGCATGGTAGCAAGAAACTTGCCTCTTAACATTATTTGTTAACTTTTTTTATTCCATGGATTAAGCAGTAAACTTATGCTGAGACAGATGCAGTATGGCATATCAAGCATAAATTACAGCTTGAGCACAACATGTTGACTTCTCAAAAGTTAGTAAGTTAAAATTGTGACAATTGTTGCAGTGTTGGGAGGTAAAGATGTGGAAAACTTGTACATGTATTTCTTTGTTAAACAGTTGGCCAATCCAAGACCTTCAAGTTCAGAGTCATCTGTGACTGTAATTTGCCCTGCTTTAAATTGTTCACTTTTCCTTGCATGTGAAGTCATTTCTAATCAATTCTTGCATGCAAATTATTTTGTGCTTAACGTCCTGCGATTGAGTTGTGGATTCATTTAAAAGGTGTCTATTAAACTACAGATACTAGATTTTAAATAAAAATAATACAAGTAGACTGAGCTTCTGAGGCTTCTTTAAGGCTTGGAGTACACGTATGAAGGTGCATATTTTACGTTCATTGTATTCCCACACCAGATACTCTAGCCGTGGATGGATTGTTTAAGAGGTTGTCACCTATTCTGGAAAAAAATCATTAAGCACTGGTGTCCTTAATTTAATTGAGGTACTACATTCGTGCCAGAAGGCCTCATGAATGAATAATTGCCTATTAGTACAATGTACTTTCCCTACATGTAGCAATAAATAATCTTTATGTAAGATACTATTACTTAACTTGAGGGTGTAAAGTGAAGGTTGCAGGCTGGGCTTGCAGGTAATTGTTTAATTGTAACTAAAACAACCCAAACCTTTACAAAAATGCAAACCTTAGGCTTAAACATTATTTTTTAGGCATAATGTTAGCATTAGTAAAGTTTGCGTTGTTTCAGCTATGGTGAAAATAATGGCTTGCAACTGTAATCTGCAACCTGCAGTTTACATGGTCTAAAAATTAACTTTCTTTTAGTATTATGGTTTTGTTGTTAAATCTTGAAAATCTGTTAAATACTGTCAATTAAACGATTTGCACTAAGCTTTGATCTGTGGTGAATTTTCCCAAGTTACATGTACCTGCAAACAATAAAATTAGAAAAAAGTTAATAATAATGAGGGCAATGACAAGAGGAATGATGGTATCTTGGTCTCATTTTTGCATGTGACCAAAATTACAAAAATAGTCTAGTATGTTTGTCTACTTGTTGTTTTAAAACTAATTGCTAGAATTTAAAATTATTTTAATTATTAATTTCACTATCAGAATAATGCCTAAATTGAAAAAAGAGAAGAGCTGAAAGGGTAACCCATACATGTCTATCTTCAGTAGCTATAATCTTTGATATGTAATAGCTTTTGTAGTCTTCACAAGAAGTTCATTTTACAAAGCACCAATTTCTTTTTGTACAGAAGCATTGCATACAGATGCAACTAGAAATGGTTTGTTCAAAAACTTTATTCTTAAAGTCAATAGGGTTTTAGTAGAAATTACTGAGCTTTTGTTCTTTTTTCATGTTTAGTTTTCATTATAATTATTCCATTTATTTTACCAATCAATTTCTTTTCTGCTATGATTATCATTGTAATAACTTATATGCTAATGTGTCTCTTGGTCAAACAGACATTTGAAGAAGATTTTATTACAGAATAGATTGCATTTCCTAGTATGTAAATCTATTAATTATTAATAAGCAATTCTTAAAAAATGGATAATTGTACTTTCCTGTAGGAAAGGAGAAGTACAATAGGTTGAAGGATGTGAAATTCAGTTGACTGTTACATGTATATTCCAATGAAGAGCAAAGAAGTTATTTGAGCACAGAATTATTTCTCATAGATTCAAGAGATTGGTGGAGATTGGGAATTGTTGATATCTTTTGAGATTCAAGAAAACATGTTGCCACAGTGTAGGTCTCACAAGTTAATTATGGCTGAATATTCGATATGGCTTTGTGTGCTGTTATTGCTAATTTTTGAGAATGGTAATTGTGCGGCATTGAGACGAACTTTCAAGCCAAATCAAAATCAGATGGATTTTTTTCTTTGTAAGTGCTAACATACATATTTACCTCATGCGCATGCAAGGGTATTTTCATACAACAGATAAGGAAAGGCCTTAATAGGAAGCATGTAGAAAAAATCACTGCATATTATTATTCAAATGCCAGAAATTAAAGAAACATCCATACCATAGTTAGACGTACTAGGATGAGGTTATCTTTGCTATCTTTTTAAAGAAAAGTACATGTGCAAACGATTCAGTGCTTGAGTGCTTGAATAATGCAAGTTTTTGATGGGTTAATCTCAATTGATAAACATTGACTAGACAGCGGTAATGATGCACACCAGACCATTACATCATAATAATAATGGGTCAATTTACTGAATGATAAGCCAGGTGACCCAGATAAAGAAATCAGTTTTAAGCTGAATGTATAACATACATGTAATTTGCAATTAAGTGGCATTACACAACTGTACAAGTTACTAATTATATCACAGCATCTTTGTAGTTTTTTGAGATATTTGTACATGAAGAATAACAAGGCTAACTTAGATGGATAATAAATTGGGGTAACTGGATGAAAATATAACATCTTTTTTGGTGGTGATCAGGGTGTCTTTACAAGTCTATGGAATTAGGGACAATGTTGGCTCTGTGTGAATTATTGAACAAATGGGGTGTTAGAGTACGTGTACGAGTATTTTGAGTGAATATTACAGGCTCTGCTCATGGGTCATGGACTTAAGTAAAAAATATATTTATGTCGGCCTTGGTAGACAACAGCTTGGCAAATTTTTGATAGGCTTTTACAGTGTAGGGGAAATTTAAAAAAATAGTTCGCAGTAAGACATGTAGTATACCTGTAAGGGCTGGTACACTACCGTCCTGACCCTACATTTACTGTACCTTTTGTAAATAATTATGTGAACTCTGAAGTTTTGGTTACTGCTACCAACCATATCTGCAGTAGAATAGAGTTTAAACAAATTGGATTAAAATCAGCCAATCACAACACTGGCTATGACCCA
This sequence comes from Montipora capricornis, assembly GCF_036669925.1. NCBI lineage: Eukaryota > Metazoa > Cnidaria > Anthozoa > Scleractinia > Acroporidae > Montipora > Montipora capricornis. The sequence goes on from NC_090894.1 coordinate 40,828,736, forward strand.
TGTATGCATATAAACTAAGTCTACCACAGTGATTGGCAGGGGTAAGACTAATTTAATGAACTGCAGACCCTGGAACTACAGAACCTGCGGAACCTAGAGAAATGACTGGGTTTTTTTTTTTAACCCCATGATAAAAACAATGAGAATGACGTTAACATTTGTTGAATCTCGGCTTTACCAACCTGTTATTGCATCCCAGGTGCCATTTGCTGTCCATCAAGGATTAACTTGTGGATTGTGTGACAATTAAGTCACAGAAATGTCGCACCCGAGGAATTCCTTGCTTCCGGCGATTTGTTGTCGTTGTTATGACTTACTACGCCATAAACATGAAGGGAAGGAGGAATGTATCGTTTCTTCGGCTACATGTTTTCCTTCTGTGGAAAGGTTGATATTTTGCATTATGTTGTTCATATAATTATGCTTATGATTCAAGCATGTTTATGCACAAGGACTAGACCAAGATCAGAGAAACAGGGGAAAACGTCCCATCACCAACGTGCCACGCACCAAATTCTCCTTGTAACCACAAGCCATTGATCAAATCAATCGTAGTTCTAACTCGCAATTTCCCTGAAGTCAAATAGACACCGTAAAACTAAAGGAAATAATACATACATAAAAGGCAAATCTCGCCTGAAAAATCGAAAATAACCTTAAACAGACCCAAATAACAACACAAAAAAGATTAGGAAAACTAGAAATACACAAGACTAAAGGAACTGCGCAAAGGTATAAGCCAGGCACTAAACTAACACTATAACTGGCCAAAATAACGACAAGGTACGGGCAGGGAAATAGCATCATGTGACGCTACGTAACTTGCAAAAATCCCATGATACACCTCTTTAACCCCCCCCCCCCCCTCCCCCAACCCATCGCCCTACTTGTCATGCAATCCACCAGCTAAAATTGGCTTAATTAATTAAAGAGATGGTGCACAGCGACATCACAGCAGGAAATCGGTGTGTACAGCCGAGATTCAACAAAATTAATGTCATCATTTTTATCATGGTGTTTCAATAAAAAGTCATTTCTCAAGGTTCTGTCATCCACCAGATAAATGCACGACTTGAACAGGTAAATCCAAGGTTTTAACATCTGGATTGTGCAGGGACTAAACATCAACTTACTGTAGTATTACTTTTGACGAGAGATTTTTTAAAATAACATTAACCATGAACTTTGGCAAATGGATCACTGTAAAATCATTCACTGAATCAGATATGATAATTAATAATTATTAGTTCCTAGCAATTCTATCTGAGAAAATGTTGTTTCACATCCTCTTCTCTACAATAGTTTCTTTGGTACTCAGTCAGCCACCAAGATTTAGGAAAAGCGATCTCCGCATCAAAATGACTTGGTGTTTCTTTCTTTTTGGCAGCTTCTTCTCGAAGTTGCGCTTTCTTTTTTATTTCTTGTTGTCTTCTTTTCTGAGCTCTGAGAGCAGCTGGATAAACCTGCAAGTTATATAATATATAAAGGATATTACATGGCCGTACAGAGATACGAAATTTCTCTTCAAGTGTTGAAAAATACTTCGAGTGAGCGCAGCAAACGAATGAAATGTTTTTCAACACAAGAAGAGGAATTTTGTATCTCCAAGCAGCCATGTACATGTAATATTCTATTTATTATATAAACACCGATGAAACACTAAATCATCCACGAAAGGCATCAAAAGGCATAAGTTTCATATGTAACCATACCAACAGTGATCTTTTCATGTATGAAAATAACATGTTTTCGTACAAAAGCTCACTTGGTATATCCTTCGTGTTTATATAATATTATATATATATATATATATATATATATATATATATATATATATATATATATACGTAGACTTGAACTAGGTCAAAAACATTTATTTGCTACTCCGAGTTTCATGCTTCTCACGAAGCAATCATCACGCAACTGCCAAAAAGAAGGAATACATGGTGCCATGCACCCCAGCCTATAGTGAATTGCTACCGTTATTTTCAAAATCACTGTAAACACCATGTATTCCTTCTTTTATATATTCCTTCTTATATATATTTATAATGATATGAATGATTCATATCATGAATGATAAAACAATGGGGTACATGAGATGGTGGATCACCAGTGATGAGGCAATTATGTAGCACGATTATTTGCTCGTTATCCAACAAATTTACCCTTTCAGTGCCTCTCTTCACCCAGGTGTATAAATGGGTAC
>NC_090894.1:40835944-40850944 GCF_036669925.1 Montipora capricornis
CTGCACGAAAACTGGTGGGAATTATTTCTTCTAATAGCAAATATGTTGTTTGTCTCAATAAAATTTTTGGCTCTGAAAGGCTTTCGTGAGATTTTTCTCTCTTTGTGGATTGATGGTGTTGGAAATGATTTGAACTTAACTAATTTGCATATGTGGGTTGATATTTGAAATGTTACATCACTTCATTTCACACAATCAGTATATTCCGAAAAGTAAATCCGTGTAAATTCCCCCGGGCGTCTTGTTCTAAATTTAAATGATTGTAAAATCACTACCGTTCGCGGCCTGCAACTTCCATCTAAGCCTCTTCCATCAATTGCATGCCTCATCCACTCCAAGAATGAGCTAGAAAAAAATTGTGCTCCTTTGCATCAATCAGTTTCCTAAGTTTTACTTTTTAAAGTCCCTCATGCTTTAAGTCCATAAATGGACTTCAGTCCATAATGGCGGCTGGACGCATCAATAGCTTTGTATGCTGATGATAGCAAGATGTGTAGAGTAATAAACTGTGATGATGATCAGATGCTTTTCCAAAACGATTTAGATAAACTTTACCACTAAGATAGTCGAATATTTAACTTCGTAATTTAGTTTCTTTTGTCTAGGTCGGAATATAACAAAGTTAGATTTCTTGATGTTTAAAGATAGCTTATTGGCGGTTAACCAGTCATAGACGTTAGAAAGTTCAGCATTAACTATGGTTTCAAGTGACTTACGATTTCTGTCAGCATATAGCATATGAGTGTCATCAGCAAATAGATAGAACTTCAGTTGGTCAGCACTATTAGATATATCATTTATATAAATTTAAAAAAGCAGAGGTCCCAGTACCGACCCCTGAGAGACTCCTGACAAAATTGTTTCCTTGTTAGAAGTATTTTTAGCACCAATTTGTGTTGTTTACTGACGACCCAGTAAATATGAACAAAACAAGTCATTTATTATTCCTCGCACTCCATAATGATGCAATTTACTTAGTAATATTCGGCCGTGATCTACCGTGTCAAAGGCCTTTCGAAGGTCTATAAAAATCCTACATGAGTACAATTCTCCACCTCTTACTCGTCTCTCAATTTAATCGAATGTTGACCCGAAAGTCTCGCTTCCGCGGAGCTTCCGCGAGCTATGAAAGGGACACTGCTGAAACACGGTTTCAACTGCAACAACATCTTCGAGATGCAAAAAGATTGCTCACTTGAAAACGTCCCCGGCCATCCCTTACTAGTCAATATAATCTTGATGCCTTGCTCGGACCAGCCTAGCCATTCTCAAGAACAATCTACAAAGCGTGTTGCCCTGGAAGATTTTTTTTTTGTATGTTTTATTTTTTTCAGCATGCTGTTTGCTTTTTTACAAGACTTTACAAGTTATGAACACACACACACCTACATATACATAAAAGTACAACATACGTCGACTGACCCCTATGTTTTCCAGATCAAAATAACAGAAATAGTATAAAACAGTATCTCCGTGCATAAGTTATAAGTCCAAATTGCCCCATTTCGCTGTATAAAGCGATAACATGTTTTTGACTTTGCAATAACTAATTCAAGATTTTGAATCTTCCTTAATCTAGTCATAAAAACTTTAAATATAGGAAACGTCTGTCTGCAACGACAAAAATACAAATATTGTTTAGCAATTAGTAATGCATGATTGACCAATAACTCGTCTTTACAATTTGGCATTCCCAGCATAATTTCTTTGTCGTTGAGATTGTTTATATTTACATTTAAAGAGCGCAGCCACTTGATAACTTCTGCCCAAAATTCTTCAGTATAATTGCAATGGATTAAGATATGTTTGAGGGATTCGTTCTCCATTTCACAGAAAGAACACACCGGAGAAGACGCAACACCGATTTGATACAAAAAGGCATTTGTCGCTAGATATTTACTGGGTTGCCGTATGGCAATCCCAGTCTAAAAGTGGCTGGCTTTTGCTCGGTGTTATTATTATTTTTTTCTTCCGTGTCGGTAAAAGTCTTGCCTGTCACTCCCCTGGTAAGTGGTATCTTTGTGCATAAAGCCTTCTGCGGGTATTTTCTTAGGATCGAGAGGGTAGTGGAGCTGCGTAGATTTCTCTGGTGTACACAGTACAATCATCAACTTAGCCTGCAATGGCGTTTTAGTGGATCCTTAAACAAAATATACCCTTATGGAGCTCAATAATGGAAAGTCAGTTGGATAAACTAGGCAGGCGGTGAAAACCAACACCTGGAATCTCAAAAGCGACGAGTAATGGACTTCGACAACAATCTGTCGCCCGTCGAGCAGAAATCAAAGTGAGCTGCATTTCTAAAATAATATTTACCAAGTGTTCTGTTATGTAGAACACTGAAACCAAATGGAAAATTTTCTGGTAACTTATGGGTTCAACAAAGACAGAGAACGAATCGAACACCTTAAGTGGATTTGTGATAAACTCTGCACAGTCTTCAGGTAAAAAAAAATTGGAAATGTGACAGCCAAGCCAGAATTATTTGAAAGAAAGCTTGTCGTCTATTTTGTGCTTCATTATTCAAGGAAAAGGTTCTTCATGGAAACGGTTTGATCCTGAAATTTTAGTTTGTTGTAATATTGCGCATATTTGACACAATTGAGTTTTTTCTTTTCACGCACGTAATGAAATAGGAAGGGTTTTTGCCTCTAATAGCAAATATGTTGTTTGTTTCAAAAAATTGTTCGCTGGAAAAGGTGGCCTTTATGAATTCATCATGTTTTATGATATGTGAGCTGGATAGTTTTTATGGCAATAGTAAAGCATTTTCTTGTTATTCAAGGAAAATGTTCTTCAGGAAAGGGTTTGAACCTGAAGTACATGGTACACAGTTTTTATGGCAATAGTAAAGCATTTTGGTGTCAAAATGAGGTTAGCGTTTTTCTGTTGTGCTAACGTGATTAAATATAAATATACATTCTGCCTCGTGAGTTTGTTATTCTCGTTAACCAGCAATGGAAAGTCATTGGAAAGTCATTCCAAATTTGTTGTTTGTTTTTGTTTTTTTTAAATATTATTATTATTATTTTTAATATTTTATCTATTTATATGTATTAATTTTACTCGGATACACTAGCTCTCTCGAGCTACTTTAAATCTGAGTTTAAATAAAGTTGTATGTATGTATGTATGTATGTATGTCCATATGGAATTACCTGGTGATAAATAACCTCGTCTTGGAGAGTAAATTTTTGACTTTGCAGAAACAATGGTGGGCGATTGTGATCTTTGTTTTGAATTCGCTCATTTATTGTCAAACTTTATAACACTTGACAGAAAAAGAAACTTACTAAAACCCGGTGTCTTGCCATCGCTTGACACAGATGCTTCACTGTTTGGCAAGTAAACATGCCGCGGTAACTTAATCATGGCGCCCGCTGAATTCCGGCGATTTCACTTTCGATTTGCGATTTATTTGTGCAGCCAAAACGTACAATAACAAAATTGAACGTAGCAAAAATCTCCCAAAATCTTTGTCGCTGATCGTAACTGTTTATATTCTATATTCACGGTTCAAAATTAATGTTGTTTTCATGTTGTAAATATGTTATTCTCGAGCGACCGTCCTGGAAACGTCCTTCTGCTCTTTCTAAAAACTGTGTATCAATATTTATTTACTTTTGCATCAACATTTGTTTCTGCATAAAGCAAGCTAACAAAATCTGTACCTTGCTGAATTTGCATTTGTTAACGTTAATAGTATTTTCGGTCCCATTCTTCTGTTTTACGAAGGGGTATATGTCAGATGCTCAGAGGGCACGCTTAAACTTGTGATGAAAAGAAGTTTATCAACATGTCAGCCCAGAAGCCAATGTTTCTCACTTCCCATTTATTTTCTTCAATCTTTCTGGGTTCAGTACTTTCTTAGTAACCACATGTCTTCTCAGGCTATTTACCCAAGGCTTCTACCATGGCACTTTGACTGCAATGATAGACAAAACAATATTGTGCACTGTTAGACCTACATATTACGCAAGGACAGATCTGTTTCGTCGTACGAAGGTGTGAGAACCTGTGAGCCAAAGGGCCTCTGCTGGTATGACTTCTGGGTGACCCCTTACATGGTCTTAATGACCCCCCAACTTGAAAAAATTGTCTGGAACGGTGCACGTACCACAGGCAACCCAGTGTACCCTCACGGAGGGTCTAGTTGTTTTTAAAACAGTTTGAATTGAGTTCAGGTATCTTTGTGTCCGAAGTGACACGATGGGGCAATCTATAAATTTCTGGCCAATCAAGGGTATCATTTAAAAAGGAGCTCCTGTATTTCTCTTGAGCGGAGGGTATGGTGATAACTCTATTTCTGAGTTCTTTATAAATAATTTTTGACACCGCTTTATTGATCGAAGTATTTTGCCATGATCGTCAGAGTCATTTAAACTATCCACCATCAACTCGCCTAAACATGCCAAAAAGCTTTATAAAATTCTACGGTTAGTCCATCATTTCCTTGGAAGGCTCTCTTGCCTTCCTCCCTCGCGCGCTTTAGGCGTGGCCATAATTTTCTTCTCCGCTCCTGTATTTTCCTTGGGTAGTCAGCATACAACTTAACATCGATCTCATCTTTCAATTCCAATGCTCGTTTAAATACCTTCTCTCGATCGGGAAAACGGAGGAAGCGGGCAATAATCGGTCGAGGAGAATCTGGCTTCTTTGCTCCGATTTGATGCACGCATTGAAACTCAATGTCGCGGGCATTTTCCACTTCAAGCTCCCGTTCCATAAAACGATAAATAAGTTCCTTAGCGTTCTCTTCCGCTGTGTCGGTAGACTCAGGGATGTTAAAAAAACGCAGATTCTCGCGTCGGGTGTAGACATATTGATAGAGGATGCGACTATTTAGGAATTTCATTGCCGCTTCATTTTCGTTCACTCTTGACTTTAATTGCTCTATCTCGCTATTTAAAATTAAAGAGTTAAACTTCTGTCCATAGTCACGACGGCCTTCTCGAAATCATCAGTTTTGGTGCTGAGAGCAGCAACTTCTCCTTTAATACCGTTTACGGAGGATTCCAGCTTGTTGAATCGTTGTAGGACTCCTTCGACCATGCTCTCTAAACTGGTCAATTTTTGTAAAGCCAGTTGTAGCTTCGCGCCAAAATCTTCCGCCATGTGAAGCGCAATTGTGACTTCGTCGTCAGCTTCAAACGAAGGCTCGCAAAATCTCTTTTCTTTCGGTGTCAGAGCTCCACTTTCTGAACTACTACTACTTCCTCTAGTTTTCCGCTTTGAAATACTAAAAAATTCTGCCATGCAAGATATAGTTACACCAAAAATAACAAGTAAAGCGGGAGCGGTTTCGCTTGCGTCTTCACTCGGCCATGGCAGACCCAGACCCCCGCCTTAGAAGATTTGAGATGTGTACATATCGAGGGAAATATAAACAGCTCATTGGCAACGATCGGGGCTGCTCTGAAGATCAGAGCCGTACCCGGTTGGAAGACTTGCAAAGGCATCCTTTCCTTTAAAAAGTGCTTCTATGCTATGAAGACAAGGAATCTTAAAACTATCAGAGACGCTCTTCAATGCACTTTTAGAATCTGCCTTATTTACTACCGTTTTGAAAATTTAGCTCCAAAGAAATATGAGCCACGCAAATTTTGGTCCGAAACACGATTACTAACGGTAAATTCGGATAGTGGGCGTCTGTACACAGCCTACTTCCATTCTTCCCTGGAGCGCATAACATTTTATTTAAAGTTCAAGTAATGTTTTGTTAGTGTAGAAGAAAAGTGAAGCAAATTAGCTGCAATCGTCTTTACTAAGGTTAAAAAGCTCATTAACATGCTTTGGGACACTTTTCAGCAAAAACGCAAACAAAAACAATTAAATAAAAAAATTGGGGTCAGGTACATGGACCCGGTCTAAAAGGGGGTTCCTTTCCCCCTGATGAATTTATTTGCAATTGTAAACATTAAGAGATGTTCACCGGTACATTATCCGCGTTATTGTAAATGAGCAACTGGCTGCAGTAACATTGACTTGTTTTGTTCCGTACTTGGCAAATTAAAAAATTTATCACTATACTTCTGCGCCATATGGTATTCCAAGTAAACTTTTAAGGAAGCGTCTTGTTAAACCAACATTGGAATGGGGGGGAGGGGGTAAAGTGGAAAGAATTTAATCTTTATCACACAGACAAATTAGCGCGTCACACTTTGAGATCTTGGACAAAACTCTTGGGAAACATTCTAGCTTAAGAATCATTTGACGTGAACTTACAAAGTATATTGGTCCTTCCCCCCTCCCCCCAAACCAATGTTGACAATGTGATGCAAAATATTCTGTACAAGCCTTTGCCCGGTTTTTAAACCAACATTGGAATTGGGGGAGGGGGGAAAGTGGGAAGCATTTAATCTTTATCACACAGACAAATTAGCGCGTCACATTTTCCCAACGAGTTTTGTCCAAGATTGTAGCTTTCACTGCTTGTTCTCTCTTTTATAAACGTGTAACCACTGCTTGCCTCGACTAGCTTTTGCTAACTGCGAGCAGTGTAGATTCACCATGTATCATATAATGAAATTCTACAATAAACAATATCTAGCCCTCACAGAACGACTCACTGCTTTTATCATCTGGAAGGCAAATTTAAGGAATTACGGACATCTCGGAGATTAAAATAAGTTCAGAATTTCCAGTTTTGTGTAGAATACTGAATATGTTTATTTCAACGTTTGGTAAAACTGCCTTTTATTTATTCTTTATTCGATTTTCCTTTATCACGTGATTAGCCTTTGATTACAGCATATAATTTTATTTTGGTAGTTTTCTGTTTATTGTATGTTGAAGATACAATCCTGGACAAAATTGTGGAGACACTTTCTATTTATCTCTCCATATGCAAACAAATTTCTTTCACTGACATAAATCTTCCATTTACGAACCCCCCTTTCCCCCCCCCCCAAAAAAAAGAATGTTGTTTGACACCTCGGTTATTTTGCGCTTGTCATAAACAACTTTGCTTTGGATGGGGCGGGGGGAAGGGGGGGATCTTTTAGGGCTTTTCTTGCACGTATTGCCTGACAGACTCAACTTGAGGAATGTCTCAGCTACTTTTGTCCAAGATCATAGTTCGAACTACATAAGAAGACGGAAGAATACACAACAACACTCAGTCACACTGCTTAGGGAATTCATGTTCGTAAACTTGTATTTCGAGTCTCAAATCGAAGAGTGTAATTTTTTTATTGCTACAGTAAGTTCCAAGAAGTTCCAAAATAAGCTGTGCGTTTTGAAATATCTGCCTTTGTTCTATGACACCGTGGGTTGACTTGGCTTACGAATATAACACTAACTTGTCGCCTACAAAGACATCCATATGCTTTTCAGTGCCTTTCCATACTTTCCGCGATAAAATCTCAAATTACTTGAAAAAAAGCGAAGAAAACAGTGGAGAATCAAGAAATCACACAGTCCTTCCATAAAAAGTTCTTGTTTTGACCCGAAAGGCTCGTTTTCATGCCTACTTCTCTAGTTTGATTGGCCACTACACTACACCGTGTAAAGTCAAAATAGATACGTTTCATTTCTGAGGAATGGAAACAAAACTAAGTAGTGTTTCGTTTGCGGACTGAGCAGCTCTGAGAATTATGAGAAATATGCTGCATTCCAGCTCGATCCCCTGGCCTGCTTCTTCCATTGTAGCAGTTACCAGGAGTCCCTATTAGCTGAAGCGGAAAATACCATAATACTCTTTGTTTGTCCACCCAAATTTTGAATAAGCATTGTTTTTGTTTTCTCCTGGGACCATTGTAAGTCCGAAGGGAAACAGGAAACAATGCTTAAGCAAAATTTGGATGGGCAAACAAAGCATATTAAGACATCTTTGGCTTCGCCAATTGGATTTCAAGGCATTTTTCTTGTTATTTTGAATTGGCCCAGCCAGCATTACTCCTGGGAAATCCAGTTTCCGTGCCTTCAATACCACTCAACTCCGTGACCTCTGTTTGTTTGTGTATCGTGTACCACAGGCACCCATTTCACGCTTACGGAACGTCTAGTTCCGAAGGAAATTTGTAGCAATCGGATCACAATCGGCAGAACTCATTCGTATTCTATTGTTACCCTCCACACGATGTCTTTTGGCTTCGCTTCCATATATGGAATGCGGGAGCCGCAAAAAGGTAAACACGAGCTTCCCACAAAAGTGGTCAAGCTGTAAACAAGAGCTTTTGTGACTGAAAGACCTTCGAGCGGCGATTAACGTTAGGCTGTTCACAAAAATCAGGGGCACCCAACGAGAATGTAGTTCAAAACCACTTAAACATAGCATTGTTAAACGTATTTTAGTATTTAAACGGTAGATATAGGCATATTCTTAACCCCTAAAAATTTTTCATCTGTTCGGATTTCCTAGCTGAAAGTCTTGTGATCCGAAAATTATAGGGATCAAAATTAACCTTTTCGAAAATTTCAGCAAGAAAAAAGGGTCCCGAAAATTCTAGGTGACCTTTTTAGGGTAAAAATCCGTTTAAAATGGGCAATTATACCATTTTTCAGATGTTCGAAAATCCTAGGAGAGGCAGGCAAGCAAGAAATTTTACAACAAATGTTCCGAAAAATCTAGATCTCAAATCGCCTTCCGAACAGATATTTTCCGAAAATTGACGTTGGGTGCCCCTGAAAAATAAAAGATTTCGTTAGTAGCTCAAGTTGCTCCTACAAAACATCTACCACACACTACGTTTGCTTGATAAAAGGTCTGTGTTATTTTACCGTGGATAAAATGATACGTTAAGATTTGTGTTTCCACAGTAACAAAAAGCTGTGTGCATTCAGTTAAAAATATAACCACGACAAATTGTTGAAGTTTAAATAAGTCAAAACTCTCTACTCGCAGTACAAACTTGCGACTTAGGAATTACTTAGTTTAACATTTAAAAAGAAAACGAAAATCAAATTAACCTTCTCACCGCCATAAATGCCATTGACATTTATAGATTTTACTCTGTCTAACGCCAGACGATTTTACTCGTCAATGGCGGAGCCCTCGGCAGTGAAAGGGTTAAAAAAAAAAACAAAATAAAACACCTGCACCCATTCGATATTCATCCTACAGTTTGATTTGAGGTCGATACGTGACATAAACATGACACCGACTGATCGATCGCCGAACATGTTTGTTTCCTATGGATAAACGTTTCACTTGCTTTCTTGCACGACAAACCTTCTTTTCTTCGCAAACTATTGAGCATTCTGTGTTATCACTCAACTCGACCGCTTACTTGAGCTTTTAAAAGTAAGTTTGAATCAGGGACCTTCACACGTGCATAAGTGAAATTCGAACGACGCAAGTTTATTTTCTCTCCCTGTTGATTATTTGGTCACCAACCATTCGTCCACTGTATAAAGTGACGTGTTTTTGGATGTCATCGGTGATATGGTTATCGAGAGGTCTGTAGAATGTAGTGTCATTAAGTTGTCGAAGGCATTCGTTAATGTACCAGTTTTTGTCCCTAATGACGGTAGCTGATCCTTTGTCTGCTGACTTAAATGTCTTAATGATAATGTCGTCACGTCTTTTAAGTGTTGTCATAGCTTGCCGTTCGAGGTCGGTCAAGTTGTCACGTATAATACGGGTTGTAATGTTTGTCTTTTTCTACTGCGTCAAGAAAGGTATCAAGAGCCGGTTCTCTGTAAGGAGGTGGAGTCCTAGTGCTTTTGGTACGAAATGGATTACGGTCAGGTTTTGCGGAAAAGTCGTGGAAGTATTCGAGGAGTCGCATGCGACTGCTGAAGTCATTTAAGTCGGCTCTCACTTCGGTCCAGTTTATGAAACGTGGAGTGGGACAAAAAGATAATAAACTTTTGGCCTTTAATTCATGTCAAATTCCATGTTTAGTACATAAAATATCTTGCCGAGAATATGCGTGCCGAATAATAACAAGTCCTAATTGCGGCCCCCTTCCCGAACAAACATTTGGAAAAGATCCCAGATTTTGGGCCGGAGCTACGTGACCAGCCATAACCAGGGTCTCTTTGGCAGAGAAGACAGATCCTGGAAACGAGGTTGATGGGTTGGTTGAGATATCACACGAAAATCATAAGGCTTGCTTCCCGGGGAAATAATACCACATACTAGGGCCGTAGCAGGCCCGGAAAAATTGAAGGGGCACAGAGATTTTAACAAACTTGTATTTTGAAATTTGGGGATTTGGGGTTCGGAGGACACATTGGCCGGGCGTAGCCCCGTTCTTTGAAACTGGGGGCATGGGTTTTAACCCCCCCCCCCCCCCCCCCCATTCCAATGAAAATATTTGAAAACGAAACACCAGAAAGTGCGTTTTAAGCATTTTGGTTCTTTAAATTTCAAGTAAATGATTTCTTGGCTGATTTCGTCTATCTCCAAGCAGAGGTAACTGGGAACCAACTGTTTCAATATACTCAACAGCAGCTTAATCCTGGCCGCTCTCAGAACTCCTCTCTGGCATTTCTGCAGCGCAAGACTTTTCTGCTATCTCATCCTCAACGTTCGCCTTACTATCCTGGGGCCTTACCCAGGATAACACCAAGGATAACAGCGATTTCTGCTTGAATTTTCGGAATTATGAGAGGTCATTTTCACGTTCCAAAGACGAATCCAGTGATGAAGAGAGTGAGTCGCCTGGATATCAAGACGATTAATTTGACATGATGATGAAACCTTTATTTAAATGTCATAAAGGGATTCTAGTACATTACAGGACTAATTGGGGACACATTCATATTCTTTTACATTCCTCGTTTGCCTTAAGTTCTTAGCTTTTTTTTTCTGTAGTTTTGTATCACCGAATGAAAGAAATAAAAATATGAACTGGGGAAATGGTACTGTAATTAAAGTTTATTAGGAATGATTCTATCCGGAATTATTGACATCTTTCTTCTGGAAGAAGAAATTCTATTTTCAACATTTTATACTTGTGTGTTTTTACTTCTTGGGGAAAAAAAGCCCTGCATTCGTATACATTCCTGTTTTTTTTTTCAAGAATAGCACGCTCTGGCAACATAAAAAGTGAATCAGGTTACACAATAATATCAAAGTTTTGAACGAACTTTTTACCCGCCTTCTAACGCATGGGTTACCTGTGGCTTGGTCTTTCAGCTCCCCACCCCATTATCGTCGGGATATTTTTGTAACTACGCTGCTGCACGTTTCGGTTCTGCGGGTCGAGTTCGTTTACAATTGCGTTACGCAAAGAAGTAACGCACCATCAAAATGCTACGAGACGTCAAACGCGTAACGAGCAGTCGGGAATAACATTGCCATTAATAAGTCACTTTCATTGAGAAATTATCATCTTTAGACTACCGAAACGTTTTGAGAATTTAGCTGTCTTTGAGAAAAATGTTAAAATAATTTCATACCGAATTTTTAAGTGATAGGCAAGCAGTTTTCAAACATATTTCCTCCTGTTGATTGCTTTCCGAGTGAATAGAATATTTGTCTCATTTCGTCCCACCGCGACATCCGGCCTGCCATGGTAAGACCTACTCTACAGTTACTTATATTGTTTAGTAGCACTAGATTTCGTTTAGAGGTTAGACTTAAAAGCATGCTAAATAAGTTGTTGTATTTTAAATCAGGATCAGGACCGTGCTGATCCCACCCCAAGAACACAACGTGATTCACCAATTCAGTCGGAGGTTGGTAAGCGGCCAAAGAACTTACGTGGAAAGCGTTTCCCTGGAGGAAAAGATGCGCGCAAAGTAGCAGTAACTCACATAGCGAACGATCCAAGACGCAACTGCTGTACTGTGAATGAAGCTGGGATGGTGACGCAGTTTGAAGTTGTCGATGGAGCTAAGGTCGATTTGGAGGATACCAATAATGGCACAACATTTTATTACACAGATAAATTACCTTTGAACAAATAATTCACCGTGTCTCCGTGTAAATCAGCTCCAGACATACGGTTGTTTGAGACGCTAACATATTTTGGAAGGCTTGGTTTGTCGCTTTTAGTCCTACCAGTGATGTTAAAACATTGAAATGTGCTAATTGTACCTTAGTAGAATTACGTGTTCAGCGATATGTCAAGAAACCAGTTTATTCATCAAGCTATATATGTTGTTAGAGGTGTTTGTAATTACTACTGTATGTGTATCGATTTTGAAAGTTTGTTTTTGTGCGACTAAGTAAACGAGATGTTTCGTAATTGCTTCTGTACTTTTGCCTTTTATTAAAAGAATCATTCGTTGTGGCTTCGCCCGACCGACCATTGCAGAGCAACAGTCGTGTCAAAATACAGATTTAAGTCGCCCACATGTCTCCGTCCTCAAAATTATAACTCTAGGGAGTTCTGGGCCATTGGGAGCCAATTTTTAATTTGCTTTGTTTTTTCGAGATGCGGACCCCATCTCAGCCGAGTGAAAGCGGAAGCACGCACTCTCCCCTCCTTCTCTCGCCGGTTCTCCTTTTCCCTTCCCCTTCGAACGCCTGCTACGCAGGCTACCGAGTGAATACGTTCCCATGATGTTTGAAATTTTGTCATGGAGTTGCAGTCGAAATGTTATGTGGTCCCTTTACTTCTTCGTTATTTTTCGCGAAGAAACTACAATTGTGTCACGAAAGTACCATGGTAGGCGCTGTCATATTCAGAGTGAAATAAACCGGGCAGCGATACCAACGCATTTGTGTCTGCTTTTCCTGCGAGTAATAATAATTAAGGCTCATTCAAGACATGTATAAAATTCTCGGTTTGTGTTTTGCTGGATAGACCCTTTTTTCTGCTAGGTAATTATTCAATGGTTACTTAATCCGCTTTCCAACACATCCGTTGTGTTATTCACTTTGTGACTTAGCAGTTAATAAATTCCGTTAAGATTGGATTGACTTGTCTTCGGTCGTTTTATATTGTGGTCGGTTCGTCGAATTGTAAATCGCCTTCAATGACTGTAATATTCAGTGTATCGGTAACTTAGAAAAGCCTCTTTGGGCTTTCTGAAGGTAGAATACTCCGATGATCTTGTGATTAGCTATGTCTCGGGTTGCTGAGCCCGTCCGGCCATGATGATGAATATTCAATTCACATTATAACGTTTTTCTTTTATTGTATGATAATTGAATAATTCAACCGAAATGCAACAACAGTCCTGGAAAAGCTTCGAAGAAAACATTATCAGAACACAAGGAAAAAGCAACTCCCCGAAGAAAGACATGTTCCCAAAGAGGTAAGTAACGAAATCAAGCGCCTCAACTCGCATCATTCAGAATCACATGATATTAGTGCGAAGTCACTTTACATCACTTTTTGGTACTACAGAATGAGCTGCTTTGTGAGTTGTGCGAAGACGCCTACAGACGACGAGTCTCCGATGCCAGAAAACGAGGATGGTAAGTTTTTTTTAGCAGAACAGTACAGACATCTTTAATGTACAGTGTTTACGACACATTAATTTCGTAACGTTCGCTAAATACCACTTTTGATATGAACTGAATCGAAATGACGTGTTACGGATTTGCTGTTGGATTCGTAATATTTTACGTGGTATAAAAAGCTTTTGGGAATTCCAGTTTGCTTGCAAATCAAAAGATGTCGTTTTGTACTACCTCGAGCCAACCTCGATTGAACCAACCTCGATTGAATTTAAACAGAGTTAACTGAATAGAGTGTAATGTGAAGTGCTAGCACTTGGTAGCAGTAAGCTTCAGCAATAAACATAAGGAAAATTATATCGAGAACGCATGGAGTAAGCGCAGAAAAGACTGCGGGTTCGAGCCTATATTAAACCCACGGCTAGTTCAGAGCACAAATCCGGGCGAATTTCATAAACTGTAGCTGCGTTACCACTCTAATGATGAACTCACTGTCCCACTTCGTCGCACTTCTTAGAAATATAAAGTAGTGAAGATAAGATCAGTACTGTATGTATTTATTATAAATTTATTGTTTAAGTACGGTTGAAACAAGTCATTGAATGTCGATGTAAACGGTAGAAAAACGAAAGCAAAAATCTCCACAGATAAAAGTGTACTTACTACCACGATAACTGAAGGTTCTTATTGTGTTAGTATGAATGTCATGGCGTTGTTTCAATTCAAGTAGCATCTTGCTGATCTTGTACAAAGCGACCTGCTTGAGCACATGCAACGAGAAACTAACCGTCATTGGTATCAGATCGATATCATACGACCCATGCAATTAATCCAAACCAGTCCCGTGTATACAAATTGTAAATATGTGTTTATCAAATATATGATCCACCATCACTATAATTTCGTTACGACAGGTTATAAATACTCCTAGTCGCTTCATGCTACGGAAACCGGAGATTAGCGCCGGCCTGATGAGCCTTCTAGGCTCGTAAGCAGTGACTTTACCTTACCTTTAATGTATTGCCATTGGAATGCTTGAAGTTCTGCTATATGCAGACAAGCTTCAAAGATATATTGATATTTGAAGCTTTTGAGAGAAATAGATATCGGAAGCTTGTGAGAGAAATAGGTAACCATTCCATTCTATCAGACAAATTGAATTTTTATGATATACGAAGTTTTTCTTTGTCTTGGTTCCAAGATTATCTGAACTCTAGGTGTCAATTTGTTGAAATAGCCAGCTGTAGATCTTCCCTCCAAACTATTAAATGTGGATTCCTATAGGCATTTGTGCCGGGGCCACTCCTTTTTCTCATATACATTAATGATATCTTTGCATCTTTTACCCTATTTTCCTTCATCCTCTTTGCTGAGGGCACCACCCTCTTTCTTCAGCATAATAAAATATCTGCACTATTTAGTATTGTTAATCGTGAACTTTCCCTTGTTGCTACATGGTTCAAAGCTAACAAGTGAACGTTACATTCTGATAAAACTAGATTTATTTTATTTCACCCTTCTAGAAAGAAGATCAATTCAAACAATCTCACCATTTGTAATGATAATAGTACCATACAAAGAGTGATTAAGAGTTGAACATACTAAGTTTCTTGGGCTCATCATCCATCAAAATCTCTTATGGAAACCTCACATAAAGGTACTTTTGTCTAAAATCGCTTAATCTATTGGCATCATAAAAT
>NC_090894.1:40855944-40880944 GCF_036669925.1 Montipora capricornis
TATTTCTAGGGAACAAGGACCCTTACCCCCGGGAAGGTCCTCATCAAATGTTCTGCCCCTTTCATTCAACAGCTCAAACAAGCGATTCCAACAATTTTTGAATGACCGACACGAACACGAAAAGAAGACTCTCTTAGAGAAATAAAATATTTATAATAATTATCACTTTAGCATGCAAAACAATGCTCAGATGCTTACAAGCACCGTCATGCCCATGTTTGTAAAAAAGCACCATGAAGTATTCCTTGCGGCTGGTTTAGGCATTGTTTCATCTTTCAACATTGGGCAAAACCAAATAAACTCCATTCTCAGAGGACACTGGGGAAAGAAGCTAGAATCAAAAACTGGCCTTAATCCAATTCTCCCAAGGTAATCTTTACAGAATAGGTTTATTGAAGGAACACTTTTGAGTGCCACCTTAAGCCTTTTAAAACAAGCACAAACAATATTAATAGTCTTTAAATTCATAAAATGCCAAACAGCATATTTTAGTCTCATATTCAATTAGATTTGGCTGCAATATTCCTTAAAACTATGCAAAACTATTTGCCATAAAATGTGGAACATTTCCTGCCTATTTAAATATGCTCCAAAAAGGGCTCCAAAAAGCAACCAGTTAAGTTTTTAGATAAAGATAGTATCTGTATGGAGGTCTGACACAATACCTAAAAATTAAATAATTTGATGTGATCAAGACATTGAATGACCAAGCAATAAACAAACTGCAGGAATGTATGTTAGGTTCACAAAGTGGGAATGAAAAAAATATTCCTCAACTGATGTTTCAATATGCATTTAAATCAATTTTCTATCAACAATTCAAGGGACTGACTTTTCAGAGTCTATTCACTGGTATTGATTTACGTTTCCATGATAAGTTTGAAAGTGAATGTGGCAACCACAGTGCCCTATGAAATGGGAAATAACCTTCACAAACCCTTTAACCTAACACTTTAGAACAAAGAGTAAATTGAAAGAAGAGTTGGTCTGGAGTTTATCCAGGATGGACAGTTAGTGGCTGCATTCACCAATGTAGAGAACAAACACAACAAGTTTCTGCTAAAGGAACCAGGTTTTCAAGGAGCTATTCAATTTCAAAAGAACACTATGGTTACGGTGTACCAGTACCTGGGTGAATTCGGGTACCTGGCCTGAAACTGAAACTTGTGGAGCCAAACAACGTGTTGAGCTTAGTACTTAAACTGGGCACATAATTATGTCTACAGATATTGTCTACTCAACCAACAGTTTCTCCTAATTTTGTGTACCATTCACTTGTTGGTTCCTTAATAAAACATCGCTAATTCAATTAAGGAAGTCCTTTCAAATCATCAAAGTTACTTTGCGCCACCAGGAACAAACGAAAAAAATACAAGCACTGAAGAACAAATTGCTCAAGAATGCACGACTCCCTTTGAAACAGCAAAACAGGATCCTCGAGTCACTAAAAAAGTGCTGCATGCTACGGGATGTTTGCAGAACGATCGCAAGTTGTAATCATTGAAAGAAAACTCTATGGAATAGTTTGAACAGTGCTCTGAACGTTTAATTGATTTGTTGATATTTGTTAGTTCTTATTTGTTATGCATGGTGATTTCCGGTCAGCGGTCGTGACTGTATTTAGTGCCCGTGATTGTTTACGTCATTAAGACTGAACACGTTTTCGCTTTTTTCGCCTTTTGACCGCCATTGTAACTCTTATTGAACAGTTTAAATATAGTGGAGTCCCTCCAATACCGCTACATTCATTGCTTCGTCACATTTCATGTTTTGGTGCCGGGACCAGGATGGAGGAATTAACCAAACTGTTGGCGTCAAGGAGAGCGCACAAGGCGCACGTAACTAAGTTGAGACAGAAAGTAGATGACACAGCAAAGGACACAATTACCGACACACAGATCGCTCTACTCAGGTCATTCGTCAACCAACTAAAGCAAAAGAGACAAACCCTTAAGGAATTTAACGACAAGATAGTAGTTTTGCTGGAAACACCTGATAATCTTGAGCAGGATTAGAGAAAGTATGCGTTACCGAGAGGTTCATCGAGCTCACAAACAAGAATGTTAGTCAACATGCGTCTTCTCATCAAGATACCGGCGTTACCTTACCACAACCGCTGCAAATGGGAAAGGAAAATCAACCATTCATTCCATCTACGTCGCAAACGGAACAAGAAAATCAACAATTCAACCCAATTGCGTCGAATGAAACACCAGGTAACGATCATTCTAGTAATCTATCCGCCTCATCACAGAATTCACTGATTACCCGCTTGAATGGCAATTTTGGGACACTTTCCGGTCTGCAGTACACGATAACTCTACAATCAGTGATGTCCAAAAGTTCAATTATTTGAGAGCGCAGTTACGCCACGGAGCTGAAAGAGTCATTGCCGGGTTGCCATTAACCAATGCTAATTACGCTAAGAGTATCCAGTTGTTGGAAGAGAGATTCGCTCGACCCCACAAGGTCATCAACGCACACATGGAAGCACCACTGAACCTACCATCACCCACCGATCATTTAAGGAGTTTAAGGTTTTTTACGACTCAATTGAGACCCACATCAGGGGAATTGAGACACTAGGAAAGAAAACAGAAACTTATGGGGAAATTCTTGTTCCTATCATTCAGAAGAAATTACCTATTAAGAGAAATCTAGCAAGACAAAATGGAAAGAAGGAGTGGCAACTTGATAATTTACGTAAAGCAATTTTGAATGAAATTGAAATCTTAGAGGCGGGACAAAACACCTCTTGTGATTATGAATTCAGTGGCAACTCAACTGCTACTGCTGCTACATTTCTCACGGCTTCAAGGCCTCGTACATCTGTTTCTGCTTCTAACAGTGGTGACCGCCCCACCAAACGAATGTGCCTTTTTCGTAAGGGTGAACACAGTCCAACTGACTGCAATGTTGTGACAGATAAGGAAAAGAGACACTCAATTGTACGTGACACAAGGGCATGCTTTAACTGTCTGAATCGTCATTCAGTATCTAAATGCAAATCACAGAACCGCTGCAAGGTATGCCATCGAAAGCATCATACTAGTCTTTGTAGAAATGTAGAGCTACCTCTCACAACACCATCCACTGAACCAGCAACTACAAACAAGGTTCCAAGTATACCCACCACTGACAAGACTACGCTACCTTCGGTTTCGTCCTACCACATTGGTGATGCTAATAAACACACCCCCGTTCTACTAAAAACAGCTGTTGCTTCTGTTGCAAGTCACAACAACCATATCAGTGCACATATTCTGTTTGACGAGGGATCTCAACGCTCTTTCGTTACATCAGATGTGGCAGCCACGCTTGATCTGAAACCAGAAACGCAAGAGGCAATATCCCTGCCAACTTTCGGTGGAAACACATCATCTGTTAAGCGCATTAACACTGCTACTGTTTACCTTGAAACCACTCAAGAGGAGACCATTCCCATTCACGTGATCATTGTACCAACAATCGCTGCACCCCTCACTACTTACACTGGCGCCAATGTAAGGGACTTGCCGCATTTAAGGGGACTGACGTTAGCACACATTAACGTTGATGATTCACCTTTCACAGTTGATATTCTAATCGGCGCGGATCATTACTGGGATGTAGTGGGAAACGAAGTTATCAAGGGTCCAGGTCCCACAGCAGCCAAATCAAAAATAGGGTATCTCCTCTCGGGCCCCCTCTCCAAATGTAACCATTCAGAGAACCTCAACACCTCTATTTTAAGTGTTGTGACCGAGCATCAACAAGAAGAATTTGATTTGGAACGTTTCTGGCGTATTGAATCAGTTGGTGTTCTACCAAACTCCTCAGAAGAAACGCCTGACTTTTTGAAGTATTTCAAGACACATCTATTATGTTGGAGGACGACCGGTACAGTGCAAGGTTGCCATGGCGACCAGAACATCCCCCTTTACCATCAAATGCAGAAATTATTAAGCAGAGAACTCGCTCCATGTTCAGACGACCCAGCCGCAAATCCTGAGAAACTGCACTTGTACAATGACATCATCCAAGAACAGCAGTCTCGAGATTTCATTGAAAAGGTCAAAGATCCGGATACAAACAACGAAGTATGTCACTACATACCCCACCATGCTGTCCACAAGGACTCCACCACAACTCCTCTGCGCATTGTGTACGATTGCAGTTTCAAACAAGGTGATCAACCCAGCTTGAATGATTGCTTACAGCCAGGTCCTCCGCTGCTCAATGACCTTACTGGTATACTTCTACGCTTTCGTCTCCACCAGTATGGTATAACTGCGGACATTGAAAAGGCATTTTTGCATGTAAACCGTGACGAAGCCGATCGAGATGCCACACGAGTCTACTGGTTATCGAATGCAGATGACCCGGAGAGTGAATTCATTGTATACCGATTCAAGTCTGTTATGTTTGGTGCAACAAGCTCCCCCTTCATCTTAAATGCGACTCTCAACAAGCACCTCACACAGTCTACAGACCAAGTCAGCATAGATATGTTAAGAAATCTGTACGTGGACGACCTCGCTTCTGGAGTAAGTGATGATGGTTTAGCAGTCAACTATTATCAAGATGCCGGGAACACGATGTCACCAGTGGGTTTCAATCTCAGGTCATGGAGTTCAAACAGTCCTGAACTTCAGCATCTTGCAGCCAAGGATCAAGTCCTTGACACAAGCCCAGCCAAAAAGGTGCTAGGCATACTATGGAACATAACTTCAGACACACTGGGATTCTCACATAAGCAAGCAACTTCTACCCCTCCGTTATCAACCAAGAGAGGGGTTTTACAAGAAACAGCAAAGGTCTTTGATCCACTCGGCCTACTCCAACCGGTCACAGTTGCTGCCAAGTTTCTGATACAAGAACTGTGGCAGGAAGGGATAGATTGGGACGAACCACTTCCACCCTCTCTTGATCAAAAATGGCGTGTTCTAGCGAAGGAGACAGGAGATGCAACCAAATTGAGTTCCCGCGTCGCGTTACTTCACTTCTGATGTCTGTGTTGACGGCAACGACACAGAACTACACGTTTTTGCGGACGCAAGCCAGAAAGCCAATGGAGCCGCTGCTTACTTAGTATGTGGAAACCAATCGTCACTTGCCATGGCAAAGTCGCGTGTTGCTCCGACAAGGAAGCAACTTACCCTTCCAGAACTTGAACTTATGGCAGCTCTGACAGCTGCACGTTTGGTATCATATCTGCAAGAACAACTGCAAGTTACAAGGGTCACATTGTGGTCTGATAGCCAGATCGTCCGTCATTGGCTTAACAGCACCAAAATATTGAAGCCATTCATCAGCAATCGCATCCAAGAAGTAAAGAAGCTGACATCAATTTCCAGCTGGAAGTACTGCCCCACAACCGAAAACCCGTCTGATCTGCTCACAAGAGGGATAACAGCAGATCAACTGAAGGCCTCTTCACTGTGGAAGCATGGTCCTAAATGGTTACCAAACAGATCACAGTGGCCTTCATGGCCTGCTACAGAGGTTCTCCACTTATTGACCACTGAAACCTCTACTGATGAGGCTACTGCAAACAGCACGGTTCCAGCTCAACAGCAAGGCCTTCATCACCTGATCAATCCATCGGATTTTAGCAGTTTACTAAGGCTTCTTCGAATTACTGCCTATGTTCTCAGATTTGTCCAGCGTCTCCAAAAGAAAGACAGCCAACAAGGTCCTATCACAGCTCTGGAAGATGATCGTGCTATGACAAAATGGGCGAAGAATCGTCAATCTCTTGTTTTTCGTGCCGACGTGGACAACCTCCTTTCAACGGTACGACAAAGTACAACCTTAGTACGTCAGCTTCGCCTATTCCTTGATGACGGTGGTCTTTTACGCTGTGGCGGGAAGATACCAAGCAAAGACCACTTCACAGACTAAGTAATTAACTCCACCCACGTTAAGCAGCTTCATGCAGGTGTCAACTCAACACTCACCGCCTTGCGTCAACGTTATTGGGTTCCTTCTGGCCGACAACGCGTCAAAACCTTAATTGACAACTGCGTAACCTGCAGAAGGGTTTCAGGAGCAGCCTACAATGCACCAGACCCTTCACCCCTTCCCAAGTCAAGAATGCAACAAACACAGCCCTTTGACGCCACTGGGGTGGACTTCACTGGAGCCCTGTATGTTCGAAACGCTGGGATTGAAACAAAGATCTACATATGTTTGTTTAATTACGCAGCTTGTCGAAGACTTAACTGTTGAAGCCTTGTTACTAGCCTTTCGCAGGTTTGCGAGTCGCAAATCTCTTCCAAGGAAACTAATATCTGACAATGCTTCAACATTTCTATCAGCAAACAATGAACTAAAGGAACTGTTTGAATCTCATACACTCAAGGAAACACTTGCAAGGGAAGGCGTTGAATGGCAGTTCATTCCCAAGAGGGCCCCTTGGTATGAGGGTTTTTGGGAACGTCTCATCGGTCTCACTAAATCAACCATTAAGAAAGTGCTCGGCAGAGCTGCAGTCAACCTGTGCACGCTTCAAACAATTGTTGTCAAGGTAGAAGCAATTCTGAACGACCGCCCCCTGACCTATGTTTCTTCAGACATTAAGGATGCAGAGGCATGCACTAACCCCGTCACACCTACTTTATGGTCAACGAATAACGTCCTTCCACATCCGCTAGTAGAGAGCGACGAAGTGAGTGATCCCACCTACCAATCGAACGCAGATTTCCTGAGGAAAGCAAAACGTGTCACCTTACTGATTGAACACTTTTGGCAACGTTGGCGTCACGAGTACCTCACTTCCCTTCGAGAGTTTCACAAAAGATCAGGAGTCAACACTGAATCTGTGAGGGTTGGCGATGTAGTTCTCATCCACGATGACAGCCCGAGAGTAAACTGGAAACTAGCATTTGTCACAGCCATTAACAGAGGTCACGATGGACGTGTACGTTCCGCCAATGTACGCACCGCCAATGGAACAACAAACCGCCCTATAAGAAGATTGCACCCTCTAGAAATTCAGGCCAAGGAAGTGAGCCACACAGTGAACAGAGCTGCCACATTACAAACTCCACCCCTTGTGAGACGACCACGAAGAGATGCTGCACGACGGGCTATCAGGAGAATTGCCGACTGGGTTAAGGACATTTGCGTGCCCCCGGAGGATGTGGAATAGTTTGAACAGTGCTCTGAACGTTAAATTGATTTGTTGATATTTGTTGGTTCTTATTTGTTATGCATGGTGATTTCCGGTCTGCGGTCGTGACTGTATCTAGATCCCGTGATTGTTTACGTCATTAAGACTGAACACGTTTTCGCTTTTCGAATAGCACAGTTTTTCCCGCTCGCTGAATTCTGATTTGTCAGTTTAAATTCCAATAGCTCTCGCCGTATGCAAGGCTTAGCACATACCTCAACATTTTCCAAAAACAATGCAGAAATAAAACACAAACTGAATTATTCTAGAACTATGAAGGGTTTTTTTTAATTTTCAACGCATGAAAGCTCGGATTATGCTAGCAGTGCTAAACTGAAATAAAGGCTTAAAATAATGCTCGTTTTGCTAAATTATGCTTAAAATTATGCCAGCACAATCTACCAAAGGCGCGCGCGGAGTTCCGCTATAAATGGTAACCCTTCAATGCCATTCTTTACGTGCTTTTCCATCCGCTCCTTTAATATCCGAATTTTGTCAATGGTGCGAGATCCGAAGAATCTATTTCGGAGGAAAATTTCCACCAGAAAGAAAGCCATTCCTCTATTTTCCCATTGAACTTAGATATAGTTAGCTTAGGAAGCCTGGTCGCTAGGGCTGCTCTCATTGTTTCGCTACTGGCTGCTTTTTCGTGTTCGCGGTTTTTCTCGAACTCCACCTTTTGCTCTAAGAGTTGACGTTTAAATTCCATACTCCTTTTGTGTGCTTCAACCGCTTCATGCTCTTTCTATTCGAGGTCCATGTCCTTGATTGCGCGTTGAATTTTTCTTGTTGCGTCATCAGCGCTCTCGAGGTGTTGTTCGGTTTCTTCACTCCATGTTGCAATTTCGTCTTTGCTTTCACCTTTCGCAAACTTCTTCTCCTCAATCACTGCTTTTAGAGCTTCCACCGCACTCACGATACTTGATTAGGCCTAAACAAAAGTTTTGTTTTGTTGCTATAAACGGAACAAAATCAAACTCGCTTGCGTACAATATTTCTTTCTCCATTTTCCTCCGTTTAAAAACTCTCTCTTCTCCTTTTACCCCAACTCCTATGCAAAAAACATCTGTCAAGAACTAATTTCTTGTTACATGATATAGTCACGCAAATTCCGACAGTAATGAAGTGTATTTCATGTACGAGACATTTTGTCGTTTAGCCTAATTTTAGACATTTATGGCTTGTTAAAGATTATATTAGATTGTTTGTAAGAGCCGGGTTGTAGATGTTTTTGAGTTGGTTGTAGGTTGTTGTTGAAAATGTTGAGGTGGTTGTAGGTGGTTTTAGGTCGTCCATGTTTGAGTAACTGCGCCTCTCGTAGGCTATAGGAGGTCGAAGATGACCTAGAAGTAAATCTTTTTTCAAGTTTCCAGTTTCTTGACGTCCGTCGTTTGGAAAATACAGCATTTTGAATTTCCTAATTGTCATCTTACGTGACACCACGATACAAAGCTATTTACTCGAAATAGCTGAAAGGTATCCGAGTTAAAATATGGGTAGAATTATATATTAGTTTTCTGTGCAGCAAATGGACAATATAATTACGAGGCGGTGATTTCATTGGCAAAAAGCAACGCACTACACCCTTTTGAGAAATAAATTTGACCTTCCTCTGTGACAAATCAACTGCAAATAATTAACAATTATTCTTTGAAGGCGCGCTGGATTTCAAGTGAAGTGATAGGTAATCAATGAGGCCGTTGTAAATAGCTACACTTTTAACTTTTGAGTGGCAAGTTCATTTATTAATAATTTCCCTTCAAAGCAACAGTCCTGTGCAATTCATTGAAATCTATTTGATGAGCTCATCTCAGTCTACCATGGAGAGTAAAACCATTGTACTGCCTATGCGCATATCTCCGACATCCAGCCCGCTCAGGGAAAGGCACCACGAAAAAAACCGCATGGCGCATGCATACGTGAGGTGGAGCAGGGCATAATCAAAACGTCACTAGGAGTTGAGAGTTGCGTTGTGACTGTTAATTGACATTCTTACAAGTTGTTCCTGTATTTGCAGTATGTGCCATTTTGGCGTCACAGTTTTCACTACTGGTACACGGTGCATCCACTTCCTCTTTGAGTCAGATATGCTACCTAACCTATGTAGGTCATGACATTTCACCAAACAAAATGTTCCCGACATTTCTACTACAGTGCTAAGAGTAACTCAACACTCGTCTTTGTAACACCCACACGTTTATTGTTGAATGATATTGTCAATGAGCAATGAATAAGTGTGCAAAACGTCGTTACCAGGGTCTCTTTTCTCTCTCTCCGGCGCTCCGGGGGAAGGGAAGAAGAGAGACCCTGGAAACTAAATGTGATTGTGGACCGGACTACCAACTTTGGATTGAGGATTTGAAGCTAAGTGAATTTGAAACACAGGAATAACAGGATGACGGCGTACTGAGCATAAATCATGGAGTAAACAGCAAAAACAAGGATAGCGCCGACCAAGATGAAGATAAAGAAAAGCTTGAAGTCCGTTCATGTACATAGCTCTCTTGTCTAGAGCGTTATCTTCAAGTGGTAATGTTTCCACATAAAGCAACACTGTGAGCCATAACATGGTTATTGGATCAATTAGGGCATTTTAAAGAGAAGAATTGGCTGAACAAAATTCGGACAAAGCAAGATCACCTGTGGCATCTTCGTTGATTTCGTTTCATTTGTGGTCCCCAGAATACGTTGAGCACTGTGCTTAAAGTGTAATCGTGAAGCTTAATAATTGGTGAAGTAAATATAGTGGACTATGCAATCACCCGCTTTGACTTCGTCCATTTCCGACTGAAGATGTCATTGCACATTTTGTATTGAAGCCCTCGAAATGGCCGAGTATTCTGCAGTTTTCCCACGCCGGCTCTTTCAATCATATACTTCTTCCATCTGTGCCAGCCAAATGGATTTCATGAATGAAATAAGTGTATTTATTAAATTTTCAATCTCTGATATTGCATTTGAAGTTTTCTGATTGGCTCACTCGATCTCGGTTATTAGCTTATATACCGTGATGACCTTATATGGAAACTGATTGCGTCGGTCGTTTTGTAAAACTGAGACAACATCCTGGTCTTCTGTAAGTAAAACAGTTCAGAATTTAATGAAAAATTAATAAAACAGGTATTCCATTCGCGCTTATTCTTTATGGGACTGGTTATAGCCAACTCGGCGCTTAGCGCCTTTTTGGCTATTTACCACCTCATATCCAACGCTCATGGAATAATTGTTATTAAATATTTGAAGTACGAGTTATCCTTGGCTTGCACCTGACGCCATTGGCGGCCATGTTGGTGTACTGAACAACAGCGAAAAAGTCTTTTGGCTCTATTATTGTGCAAAACCTTTTGGGTGATTTTCTGTTGTTTTGTACACCAACATGGCCGTCTTATCACGTGGATGCAAACCAGGAACTGTTGAGAGAAGTAATCCTCGCACTGAGCTGGACACAAGCAATTGTCTCTTGTCGACACCTGAAAAGAGAAAATTACTTTAATTGTCCACATAGGAGTGAGGATCATTTCTCCCACTCTAATGGATTTCCCGTTGCCGTGGAACGCTGTTCAGTGACAACTAACATAAAGAAAATTAGCAGGAGCATCGATGACTGTCTTGCCCGACAGCTACAAATATTACCAATAATAATGATAATTATATTAATCAATCAATTAACTATTACTATTGCTATTGTTATCATCATTGTTAAAAGACTTTTCTCCCTTTATTCTCTTCAGTGAAGACAGAAATGATGGAAAAAATAGATGGTGGCAATTTTGATGAAATCGAGAAGATAATTACACCAAGAAACTTCCAAAAGTGTGAGCCCAATTATTTAAGAGTGGCAATGGAGGTATGGATACCAATTTTGAGATGGCTCAAACCGGTTTCAACAATTCCAACAAACTGTACACCAAACAGCTATGTTATGGTAGCATGTGAGACAACAGCCATTGCGTATCAAAAATGGGCCAAGAAGTGTGTCTTAATAGGTTACCGCAGCAGCAGAATAACCATGTAAAAAACCCCTATAGTTTTCTTCAAATGATCCTAAAAAAGAACTCTGTAATCCCCATTTTTGTTGCTGGAAAGGAAGTAGTGGGTTAATTTGAAGCGTCGTTATAATAACAATAATAATGATAATATAATCCATAATAATATGAATATGAATATTGATAAGATTAATAATCTATATCTGTATCGGATTTGCAGTTACCTTCAGGGAAGTTTTGTAATCGGTTACAACGACGTCAATTTATCTTTTTCTCTAGGAGTTTCACGGGAGTATCTAACTTAACTGTTTAACTCTAAACTTTGGATCTTTCTCCGTCCTTGGTTGCATTAACAGGTGTGACCAAGGCCGATTTGATACATATAGAAAGTCTCTTAAGAGATCTAGTTGCGATCTGTTTTGTAGTGAGCATTTTGTCTCTCGGGCATCGAGAAGGAAATTGCCGACTCTACCCTATCCTCGGCAATCGCATTGCTATCCCGCAAATATTTAAAATTCTGTTTAATCAGTATATTTCGCTTACTTTGCAGGTAATTTTCAGGCTACGCAAAAAGGGGAACAGTAAGGGGCCCGACTACGACAGGTTTCATCGACTAGCAGACTCTGTTGAAGAGTTTATCTACCATTTACTGGATCCAATGAGACCAGAGACCAAAAAAAGAGATCGAGAACAATTTGGAGAATTTATCCTAGATTACATGATGGGTGATGCTGTTGACTGTCAGCAAAAAAAGGTAGAAAAAGAATTTGACCATCCATGCAAAAAACATCCATCCATTCATCCATTCTTCCTTCTATTCATGGCCGTGGCCTTAACTTTATGACATAATTATCGCCATCTGCATTTCCACTATCACGTTAGCACCATCATTATCACCACTACTGTAATTGCCAAGACCCCTTCGGCATCACCAATATCTTCACTACCACAACAATCCAATCAAAGACGTTCATTGTGGTTACAATCTTCTCCATCAACAACATTGTCTTCGTCTTTGTTGCCAAAGATTTCGTCATTGTTGAATTCAAATTGTCTTATTTGCTCTTGTGCCTTAATTACATTGAGGTCATAAAGGTCATATAGGTCATGGTAGATTCTATTGTGAGCTACCATTTGAGCCTGGAGACTGAAGTAACCGAGGGGTTTTCAGGTCAGTTGAAGCATAGTTAACGCATGGACATGGTTATGAAACTGTACAAGTCCTTTTGTTTCATGTTTTTGTCTGTATTTTTGGCCTTGACGGTGCACGAGAGAAAATAACTAATCGAATCTTTCAATTAAATTATGCGCAACTAATCTGCGAAGCCGTGCGAAGCGGAAACAAAACATTGTGCACTGTCACGGGATTGCGACAACATTGTTCGCGCTTTTGAGGGTTTTAAGGTTTCATGACCAGTCCCTCGATTAACTATGGTTGCATGAGGACACAATCTTGGCAGATAGCCCTATCGTAAGAATTTATGCCCTGGCCATACGAGAGCGAGGGTTGATGAGAGTTGTAGAGAGTTGACGAGAGTTGACGAGAGCTGAAACTCTCGCTCTCGTTTGGCCAGGAACTCTCATCCACTCTGGCCTACTCTCGAGACTTCTCTTTGAATTTGAACCTGCTCAAATTTTTCATGAGAGTTGGGGATAGTCTTGCCGCGCCTGAGAGTTTGAGCGAGAGTTTTATAAGGTCAGCAGTTACTTCGGTCAGCGACGGATTCAGTGACTAAGGACAACACCAAGGCTGAATATACCGGCTGGCTAGTCGTCATATTTACGCCAGAAAGGGTTTTCCCAGGGTGTTTCCTAGGCTCTCTCCTTTGGCCAACTCGCGATCACTCTCATCGACTCTCATGAGCTCTTAAAGAATTTTCAACTCTCATAAGCTCTCACTCTCGTTTGGCCAGGGCTTTTCATTATCTAAAACCCACATCAAGTAATTTGCCCAAAACGTTGGCTCTGAAGAATTTATCAAATGACAACTAGGAAATTTATTGTACTGTCTAATTTTAAGAGGACCCCTTTTTTCGCACTTGTATATTTAAGGTAAAGTCTGCTATGAGCCTAGAAGGCCCATCAGGCCGGCGCTTATCTCTGGTTACTGGAGTATTTCTACTACCCCCTGGATGGCATGCTAATCCATCGCAGGGTTACCCACAGCATTAAATTCGCCGGTACCCATTTATACATCTGGGTGGAGAGAGGCACCGTGAGAGTACAGTGTCTTGCCCAAGAACACAACACAATGTCCCCGGCCACAGGACCCGAACCCGGACCACTCGATCCGGAGTCGAGCGCACTAACCATGCATGAGGCCACTGCGCCTCCCCATTTGTATACTTACCGTTAAGAAAAACGTGAAGCATTAGCAAACGGGTGTATTACAAATTCGAAGTCAATGATCCACACGTTAAAGCTGAGCCCTTTAAAATTAAATTTTAGAAAAAAAAATGGAACCATTTAGTTATATATGTAAGGGCAAATCCCATTATTATTTAGAAATGGAATGCAGGAAAACTTTTTTCCGTCTGTAACGGCAAAGAGAAGGGCATAGACCATTTTGACACTTCTAATTAATTCTCGTAATTTGGCTGACTCATTAGCACTTCAACGATAAAAATTTCGTCCTACCCTAACCGTAACACTCACCGATTTCCAAATTCGGGTCCTCCTGGCCAATCGGATTTCAATTTTAAGAGATCAGAATAAGCAAGCTAACCCTTTGGGCAACTGGGTTTGGTTTCTTACTGTTAACTTTGTCTTTTACGTTCATGCTACAATCACGTATGATAATTATCACTTTTGTTGTTGACGCAGTTCTTCACTCATCCAGTCGTACACGAAGAGATGCAGCGAAAATGGCGCGGTCGAAAAGGTATCTGAGTTCAGGTGTAAATGTCAAGTATGACAAGGACATAAACGTGAAGAAAAAAACCGACAAGTTATAAATTATAACTAATAATTTATTTAAGTGATTCACCGCGGATCTTTACTGCGATTTTCATAATTCTACGGAATCTTACCTTGAAGCGCTAAGCACCAAACTGCATTTCGGCTTCCATCAATCAAATTCCCGAACATAGCTGGGAAGATCGACTCCACCTCCGGAAAGTGAATTGGAGTTTTTATTTAGTTCACATTTCGAACAACATTATGATACGTTTTTAGAAACCCTTCAATAAAAAGATTCGTATGCAGATTCCATCGCTTTCCATCGGCGTCGAATGTACCGTGGGAACCAATTATAAACAATTATTGGATGAGGTTTTTGTGATATGCGGAATAATCAAGGTCTCGGTTAGGGTTATCAGCCTCAGCCGGATTAATCAAGGTCGAGGTAAGTGTTTTCGCTGTTTCCCAGAATTAACTGTAGGCTTTTACCCAATGAGAAGACAGATGGTGACTACAATGTGTAATAATGCTAATTGGTGAGTTATGCCACACATCGTCATTGATTCCGTCATCCGTGGTTGGTGTCGGAAGTTTGATTGATGGAAGCTAAAACGCAGTTTGGCTGTTGTCGCTTGAAGATGAATTCCGCAGAATTATGAAAATCGCAGTAATCTATTTGCGTCCATTCATGGCTTCATTTCATACAAGAGAAGATCTACTCCTCGAAAGATTTGGGACTTTAATCAAACTGAAGACGACGGCTTCGGCAACGACATAGCCACAAAACTAGAATGTTATTGGTTAAAAGTGGAGAAATAATCGTGCTGCACGTGCAGCACGAATTCTCATGCATTTCTTTGCCTTACTTCCCAAAAGAACAACGTGAACTTAACAAATTTTAGGTTTGGAGACAACGCGAGCATACACCAGTGAACCATTTATTTGCTATCTGTACTTTGAAAACCGTTCGTAGCCATCCAGTTACAGGATCATTTGCCCGTATTGTACTAGGTGAACAAGATAGAATAATCGCGAAATACTTGCGATAGCGCTAAGGTATATTTTGGAATGACGTTCTCGTTGCTGTAGCCATCGTCTTTGCTTAAACTCCCGAAGGAAATAATTTCTGTAATCAAATTCTTTATGGAATTTCCCAAAATGAAGAACGGTTTGTTTCAGGAAAAAAAAGAATTTTGGAATCGATTTTTTTCATTTTCAAAATTTCCTGTCTCCGCCATTTTGAATAATTGTGGCGTGTTAGGGTTACCCCATTATTCCGACGAAATATAATAAAGCAATAAAGCAATTCGGGTAATTCGCTACGTTGTGAGATGCCTTTTGTAATAGCAGATGTGGTGATCTTTATTTCGTCTAGGTCATAAATTAAATAAAACATGAAAGTTGCCAAATTGACGGAGCTGACTTAAAACCTATCTACAATATGCGATCATGTATCAGGATCGAGGCTATAAATCATATAATGCTCTTTAAACTACCTAAATCCTCAGAAGTTCTTGTATTATCACAAACGGAATTCCGCATCTTCGGTCCTAAACAGTTCCTAAGTAGTTTAATTAATTTTATGGGTTTCACCTTATATTGTAATCCATATTGCTATAAATATAAGCCCAGATGTTAAAGAAATAACAGTGCGATTTAATTGTTTTCATTTCGCAGGGGACGAAACTGTAGAACGTTTTAAATATCTGGAAGTTCCATTCTGGAAGTTTGTTTTTGACACAATAAGCTACATCACTCTCGTTTGCCTACACTTGGCAATTTGCGTATCTCCATCAACCTTAGATTTCAGTGTAGTTGAATGGTTAGTACTTGTTTTCTTCTTGGGTCGTGCATTGGCTGAGAGCAAACAATTAGCAGCAATTGCAAAAAGACGAAGACACAAAGTTAGCGATGGACGACATCATGCGACATCATGCAACAGCGTATGCAAGCCACTTGGAATTTACTTAAGGTAAGGCCACAAACTGAAATAGGAAGAATGATATCGGGGGAATCTCGCCCCGACTGAGTTGAACCATCTTGTTCCTTCATATTTCACGGATATAACAAACGTCAGTGTATTATCGGTGTGGCCATGTTAATAACACTTTTTGTTTTAAACACGAAGACACACTATAAAAGGCGTGGTGCCTTAGGCACATGCAAATGATTTATCAATCAACCGTGGACGCAACCGAGAGCTCTGTGATAATTTGTGCAATAAAAAAGCCCCTTACGGCAATGTGTCCGTAATATGTCATAAAATGTTATATGTCGTTTTTTTGTTAAATCCCCAGTCCCTTTTTTTTGCGCTAGAAATACATTATCGGGCTTCCGTCTCTGTGTTGCTGTTTGTTGATCACCATCTTGGATAATTAATCGAATTCGAACAAAAGCAGTACGTGAAGCGCCCCCTTTTTATAATGCGTTTTCATGTTTAAATCAGCGTATTTTCCCTTTATACAATTACTTCTTAATGTGCTTCGTCCAGTGCTGCAATTTACGCAGAAATTTGCAATTTCATGCTAATTCATCACTACTATGATGTTCTGCGTGAAGGCAGAATACTGTGGAATGCACGTTCCAGGTAACACCTAGTTTTAATCGTGTAGTTTATTTGGGAAATTACATTGCAGCCAATTGGCTGAATTGCGTAATGTGCGAACTTGACCCTTAGAAATTACAATAAAGAGTGTAGTAAAATTATATTTTACTACACAAAATTACAAAATTATATTTTAAAAATGCATATCAAGAAAAACATACGTATCTTATTGAATGGCTTAACATATTATACGTGCGGATATTTTGCGAGCCCCGGATCTTAATCTTCTTTCGTGCTTAGCAAACTCCCGCATTCAACTATTTATTGCACTCGCAGGGATTTTGCCTCTGGGCATCATTGTAGCTTGCGCGTATATAGAGAGTTAGAGTGATATTGTATTACATATCTGGTATACCAGAAAAAATCTCGATTTGCCAGAACTAGGCGCGCATGGAATAAATGGATAATGATGACGTTTTATCTCCAAATGCCTGCAAGTCTTGGGTACTGATGTCGTTGAGCAGGAAACGGCCGAGAGCGTGGTACATGGCAACGTAACGTCACAATCAAGGATTTAATCTTTACGGGGTTCAACATTATTGTTGAGAATATTTTGCCATCTGTCACGGAGAGTCACAGGTTACATGTTGTGCAATCTAGCGTTGGGGCAGCCATCCGAAAAGTAAGAGAAAGCTTTTGTCCGCCTTTTTCTTGAGTCTGTTTTTTCACAAAGGGGTCGGAAAGTGACTAAATTATCTCACGACAGGGTTAATCCTTTGCTTTGATTAAGAGTCCCAGGACGACTTCATTTGGGGAACGATTTGTCAATTGACGAACCTTCGAGAAACGATTTGTCAGACAAATTACTGTTGAGAAATTGAAAGACTCCGTGTACAACCAGCAGGTGTTGTTAGAAAACGATTGAAGAAAAACATTAGTGATTCTTAAAGTACTTACAAGGCAAACGATGGGTGTTGCTCCAAACATTAACATTCTATATGCTCGTGACAGTATTCTGTCCTGAACAGGTTGTTGTTTGGAAAGAACCAATGTTGAACACGACTTTGGATTGAAGAAAAAGGCCACAAGTTATTATCATATTTTTGCTGAATTTTTGAGACCGTCAGTTTCAGTTCTTTCAAACTGTTAGTAAACTTTCGAGTAAATTATCGCAACATAGGAAACTCTTAAACATGCAAAACCATGTCATGGGTAGCTGCATTGTTTGGGATACTCTCAACATTTTCGAATTCTAATTTTGTTATCAGAAGAGTTTTCTCCAAACTATTTTCACTCGCTGTGCCTGTCATTAGTAATACCATGACACCGTTTCAGTTCCTTCATCCGATCAGATTGTAACACAGCTCCCAACGTCAGTGGCTTCATAGCTCAGTTGGTTAGAGCGTCGCACCGGAATCGCGAGGTCACGGTTTCAAACCCCGCTGAAGTCCTGAATTTTTCAGGCTTCTTTACGCACTTGTAAAAATTGCGTTCATAACTGCGAAGATCATAGCTTCACTTGACTTCATGTTTAGTTTCTTACTATTCATTTGGTCATTTAATCCTATAACTGCGATTGTATAATCCAGATCAAGGACATCTAAGTAAATCATTGACATTAAACCGTGCATACAACATTAACACGTAATGACTGGTCACTCGGGAACACTTTTTTTCCCCTCGAATCTCAATGTTTCAACCGAGAGAGCATCTACATCTACATGTCCCAACACTCGGCAAAGTCCTTTTGACTCATGGCTGTTTTTGCTTTGGTGGCCTCATACACCACAAGCCTTTTAGAGGCATTACGCCAAGCCGGCCACTTTTGCTGGAAAGAACATACTCACAAAGGACAGCGATAACACCGGCAACTTCATCCCCTTCTCTTCTCGAATAGTGTGTGGGTTCTTTAACGTCCCACAGAGAACTTATAAACATGGAAGATATTTGTGAGACGGGGCCTACGGTTTATAGTCCTTATCCGAGAGAAACATTGAGATTCGAGGGAAAAAAAAATGAACTGTTTCCCGAGGGACGAGTCATTACGAGATTTGTCATATAGCGCAAAAAAGGTGCAACGGCAACGGCAGTCAACATTTGCGGGTAACCCCTTGACGTCATAGATTTTGCAATATTGCCTGCTCAGAGACTTTTAGCGGGAAACAGTTTTATTGTTCAATGTCTTGTGACCTCAAAGTAACCAATGAGAGCACCCGCTGTTGGGAACATATACCAGCTGTATACGTTACTCAAGACTTAAAAGAACTTCATCCCTTGTTGTATGTTACCTTTTACAAAAAGGTGGCCACATTGCGGTAAAAGTTGAACCTGCGTTTCTTTTAGTTTCTGTTTCGACTGGTACAGCATAGTGTCCGCCATGATCAAGCCATCTACTCACACTTCCCTTTTCATAGTCGGTACTGATTTGGTTTCCCCCTGCCTCAACATCAATTTCTCCGTTTATAAACGGCCATTCCTTTACCTGGGCGCTGGACACATTGAATTCTGCGAACAACTGTATCAACTATTACCAGTTGACACTAGACAAAAACAACGCAAACGAAATCATTCAAATTTTCTTTATTTGATTGAATAAAATGAAATGACGAGTGGCAAATGATGATAACCTCAATTCTTGGGCTTTGCGTTGTGTTGACAACAATTTCTCTTATTGAAAGGCGAGCTAACGATTGAAAAAACGCCAAGCGCCTTGTGACGACAGAGCTTTTCTGGCCTTTGAGAACTCTGTCCTAAGTGTATTGTATTGTTTCCGTTTTTTTCTTAATAAACGGTCTAAACTTCGTAACGTTGACGTATGGTACCTTTAAGAGTTGTTGTTTCGTTTACAGACTTTGCCCATCAGTAAAACAAGTCCAGGTCACTGGAGTCTTTTTCTTTGTGTTTCATTTTTCTTTTCGGAAATAAATTGTTGACGTCTTAGTCGTGCAGCTGTCTGCTTCTTCAGTTCTGTTTGTACTGTATCCTCAGGGGTTTTTGTCTGTTCAGTTTAAAATTTCTTGTGGTTAACAGGTCATTGCTTACAATGTCAAGCGTAAAGTCCCACCATTTTGTTGCTTTGATTCCCGTTCCGTCCTCATTTGCTCTGTTCTCAACCGGTCAAACCGGGACACTACAGTGAATTAGATCGTAGCAGCATTTCTATTATTGATTTCTGCTTATTCACTTTATCCTTGTTCAGTGTTGGGCTCAAGACAATATACTCATTAAGGAACATTATTATAATCATCATCATCATCATCATCATCATCATCATCATCATCATTATTATTATTATTATTATTATTATTATTATTATTCACACAGCTATTGATGGTATGAGAAAGTTGCTTTGGAAAGCCAAGAAACACCCCTTGTTTGTTTTCTTTTCTTCTCTACATCTCCAGCACCTTCTTAAGAATTCTTGCCGACCTTAACAATGCTCTTCTCTGGATCAGTTCAACTGGAACACCTAACTCAATGGTTCTCATGTTGTCGTTCAATCTCAGTGGTAAAGATCCCAATGCTCCCACTACCACTGGAACAACCTTTATCGTCACTCCCCACATTTTTCCCGGCCACTTCTCTTGCAAGATCTTGGTACTTTTCCACTTTTTCATCTTCCTTCTCTCTTATTATTATTATTATGGGGGAAGTTTATTGAACTTCAGTATGCCAGGAGAATAAAGTCTCGTGGGGCGCTCAGCAAAACCTATGAGACTACAAATTGTTACACTTTTAAAAGTTATAAAAACCTATTTGCAAGTATTGGAAAATTATTTACAATGTAGTACTAGAGTGAATAATGCATGTCGCTTATTTACAATTTATATTACGAATACAATTATATACATAACAACAGCTGAATTGCAATCTTTGAATAAGAGTTATGTAGAACTTATAAAATGAATACTTTGAACTATTAATTGAACTGTTGGTATATCCCACAATGCTTGGACATTCTCCGAGGCGTATTCTGGTTTAGGCTTGATTGGTGAATGCCATGCAGGAAGACTTTCGACCAGTTGTAACTCTCGTAGCAGTTCAAAATATAACACTTTCAGGGCATTGTTGTGTCTTGCCAAATACTTGTTTTGGGCGAGGGCTGAGCATCCCGATAGCACGTAAGCTACGCTTTCCGGTGGCTTGCATGTTACACATACGAAAGGACACGCCACTTGACTGTGACATCTTAATCTTCTTAACTTGGTATAACTTCGTTGGTAGGAGCTGTTCGTATAACTCATACATACCGGCCACAACATACAAGGGCATGACGTCCGTTCGCTTAGCCATGAGAAGCAGTTCTTAGTGCTCATGCTATCATCATTCCATCTGGCTGTATGTAGCTTTTCCTGCCATGCTTCATCACGTACTATCTTTAACAACTATTGTTGGTACTTTGATCTCAGCAGTTGCTTTGCCTTTGTTGCAGTCACCTCCTGTCCATCAGGTTCACATACCGTTGGTTCCAGGAAGGCAAGCCTCAGCGTCATTCCAAGTTCTTCACTACACCTCAGGGCCTCTGTAATCAGTGATTGATATCCCAAAACAGCAGAACGTTCTTCAAACTCTCTCACCATTATCATCCAAGGGTCACTGTTTGAAACCAATTTCATTCCTGCCTTAATCTTCGTGATCTTGTACTCTCCCTCTACTGACTGCAGGCCACGTCCACCTTTCTTCCTCTACGCGTACAATAGGGCGGTCGATGACGCTGGGTGTTTTCTTCCTTTTGTTACAATGATTTTCCGCGCTTCCCGATCAATCCTTCTTAATTCTGTCAGGAGCCAATGCTGCGTCCACATGGGGTACTTAACGACCGCTAGTGCACACTAATTACAGGCAACCACACGCTGGCCATTTGATAGCAAACTAGACCAAATTACTGACAAACGTTGTAGATATGTCTTTTCGCACACTCCAGCGTTCTCTTCTCTTCCTGACGTACATTATCGAGGATTTCAAGGAACTCGTACTGTTAATCTTTTTCCAGGGGTTGTACCACCACTGTATCGCTGACTTTTATTCCAGAGATCTCTCACCTCGTTTCACGTGGATTAAACAAAAGTTTTAGTTTCTAAAGAAACTGTGGTACTGCGTCAGTGGGAGATTGAAACAGAAATTGATTTTATCAAACGAGTTGATACAGGTCGAATAACCACCGTGAAAGATTTGGAAAGCTGACGTTTCGAGCGTTAGCCTTTCGTCGGAACGAATAGAGGAATTGTGGCTGCTGTAGGTTTATATGTGTACGTAGGATTACATTGCTTTTCTTGGGTTTTCGCTGTAAACCAACATCATTCATGCCAACTGTTGGTGTTCTTCAGTACGCAGATGAGTTTACTTTCAGATTGGGCATAGACCTTTTTAGGTTTGTAGGCCGAAGTAGTTATTGCCTGTTCTTCGAAACTCTCCATGTATAGGTTAGCAATAACAGCGGAGACCGGGCTTCCCATGGCTGCTACTTCTAATTGTTCGTAAATTGATCCGTTATACTGGAAGTATGTGGATCTCAATACGAAATTTAGGAGGTCAGGGATCTGAGCAGGTGTTAGTGTCGTGCGGTCCGCAAGGCTGGGGTCTTCCTCTAGTTTCTGTAGCAAGGTTTGTACAGCGGCGTCGATAGGAACGTTGGTAAACAAACACAGCCCGCTTTGGAACGAAGTAAAGTTTATTGATCGTGAGGCGATTCACAAAAGACTTCACCCTACAACATCAAGAGGGATAGTGGAATAGGAATTCCGGAAGTGTGGATGCTCACGATCAAGAAACACAACAACAGCAGAACCGTACGACAGTGGATCGCCGAAGGAACAACACACCGAAACAGCGGGGATCGAAATGAACCAATCACAGCTGCTGAAAAACCAACCAATCACAGCGGAGCATCTAACAGGTAACGCGTAATCAGTCGACCTCATCGCCTGTTGAAGACTAGCAGTATGCAGTCGAAACGTCGCGATCTACATCACAATTGACCACGTCGTGAGACAAACGAGAATACTTTATTATTGTTGTACTTCACCACGATGAATAACAGCAACCTCTTTTACGACATTATTATTATTATTATTATTACTATTATTATTATTATTATTATTATTATTATTATTATTATTGTTATTATTATTTGAAATTTTACCATCCACCCAGCTAAGACCAGTTAAGGTCATTACGAGGACCTTTCATGATATAAACTAATGAAATGAAAACTCTACTCTGAAAAAGTTCTTTCTGTTAGCTTGTCGAAGTGTTAGTTAAAGCAATACTTCCTTCTCAGGCCACACGATCAAACTTAACCGTATGTTTTTTCTTATTGAAACAATTTTTTCTACTTCTTCGTTAAATTAGTTATAGCCCTTGTTACTCGTTGCAGGTAGTATGTTCGAATTTAGAGAACTGTCTTGTGGTAGTCCCTCGAACTGTTTTAATAATTAGGGACCTTTAGACCGGAGGACGACTACGAATACGAGTTTTCCGTACTGAGCATGCGCGTAAGGTTTGGAGACCGACATTTTTCGAAGTGCGCGTGCTGAGAACGGAAAACTTGTCCTCCGATCTAAAGGTCCCTAATTTCTTACAAACTACACTCACAATGTGTGGTAAATTGAGTGTTTTTAGAATTTACTTTTGCTTTAACCTACATTGGGTGATTAACTTTTATAGGTAATTTTGCTTAATAGGCCAGTTTTGTATTGCCACGGTTACACTGGATCTAGCATGAAATGGAGCCTAATGCGGGGCAAATAATTTTCAAAGAGTACTCGATTTTCTTTTTACAAGAAGTCCATTTTTCAAAGGAAAAAGAAGTAATTTGGTCCGCAGAATGGGAGTACACAGCAATTTTTAATAGTCTTTCTAGTGCCAGTGCCGGAGTAAGTATGCTCTTTAACAACAACTTCGCGCTTCAATTGCTTAAAACCTTTCTAGATCCAAACGCGTTTCTACTTATCCTGTAAGACCAAACTTATGTTGTACTATACATTAATTTATCCATACATTACTTATTGTAACTCTACGTGGTCGTCCACTTACGTATCTAATTTAAATAGAATTTATTATCTGCAAAAGCGAGTGGTGCGAGCTGTTACAAATTCAGAATATCGAGCACATACTGCTCCTCTTTTTTCTAAACTGAAAATCTTAGACATCTTCCAACTCAATACCCTCGATATTGCTAAATTCATGTTCCGCTACCACAATAATCTGCTGCCTCCACTTTTCTTCAATCTGTTATGACAAACAGTCACGTCCATAAATATGACACAAGAACAGCCGGAAATTATCGTGTGCATTCCTGTCGCACGAACATTAAGAAGTTCACAATTCTTTACCAAGGACCTAGGGTCTGGTACTGTCTTCCTGCCTCTATTACCAATTTGTCAAGCTTTCCTATGTTTAAGAACAAAGTGCTAGAGTTTTTATTAAAATAGTTTCTTAGTTAGTTCCTGCCGCACTCCTTCGCAGCCCTTATTTTTGTTTAATATTGTGATATCGAGGTGGCCTCTCCTATAAGCCTGGTGGTTTCCTGAGGTCTCCTCGCCTAACAACCTGCTGTATGCTTTTTTAAAATCTGTTATACACATAAAGGCAAATAAATGATGATGATTGATTGATGAAACGGTAGGCTCGTAATCATTGATATCAAAACAGAGAGTAAGACCTTGACACTGGTGAATATTTATGCTCCAAATAATGACGACCCTTCATTCTTCGAATCAGTTCTAAGAATGCTTCTTACATTTGAGGGCGAAGAATGCGTGTGGGGTGGCGATTTTAACCTTGTTTTAGGAGTACAAAAAGATAAGCAAGGTAGGAGGCCGTAACACGCGAAAAATCTCTGGAAAAAGTTGACCGTATGCTTAACCCTGATACAAGACATTTCACTTGGAGAAGAAGTTGCCCAGAGATAAAATGCCGTTTAGACTTTTTCTTGATCAGCTCAAGTGTTTATTCCAGCTGTCACAATTGCAGATATCTGGACAGGTTTTAAATCAGACCATTCTCTCATTATTCTCACCCTAATGCATAACTCAAACGCTAGGGGAACAGGTTCTTGGAAACTAAATGCCTTGTTGTTGGCTGATGCGGAATATGTTGACCTTATCAGGAAAACAATTAACGAAGTAGCAAAAGAATACCAAAACAATAACGAGGTTGACGCCATCCTTGAAAATCAGGTCAAGGTCAACAGAAAAACAAAATGTCATCGAAAGAGAAATACTCGGAGGAAAAAATTACACACCTTGAGAAAAGATTAGATGAGGCTAATGTGACCGCAATGGAAAAGCAGAAAATCACAGAAGAAATAAGTATCATCAATTTACAGAGAGATTAAATTTCCGAATGTAAACCAAAGGGCGCGATGATACGTTCTAGAGCACGATGGTACAACGACGGCGAAAAAAACACAAAATA
>NC_090894.1:40885944-40898444 GCF_036669925.1 Montipora capricornis
ATAAAACCCCCCCCCCAAAAAAAAACCCCAAATTTGCATCTCTTGATCCTAAAAGTTGATATAATGTAAACCAGGGCCCGGTTTTTCGAAAGCCAATTAACTTAATCCAGGATTAGCGTAAACTTTTGCTTCATGTGTTCAACTTTTTGGTGAAAGTTTATTTTGCTTATTTTTGTTTTTCAAGATTGACTTCTTCTAATGTAAAGTTCTGCTGAATATCAGTGTTGAACAGCCTTTGGGAGTAGAGAAATAAACTCCTTGGTTAAATAATTTTAATCTAGGATTAGCGTTTAATCGGCTTTTGAACAACCGGGCCCAGATGAATAAGGTTTAAAATAGACTCCACCAAAGTTAAGTTAATTTTAACAACCGGCCTTAACCCACTGATTATTTTTTTATTCTTCTAGCCACTGATCATTTACAAATTGGAGGAGCTTGGAACAAAATACAATGCAATCTATAGAAACTTATTTCCTGTTACTAGTAAGTAGAGTAACGAAAGCACTGCCACATCAGTCTGTCTTAAAGAAGAACTTCAATGTAGTGCAGTTAAAAGTTAGAGATCAGTGAGATTTCCCAATAAGAAATTAACTCTCTTTCTTCAACGTCTTTTGGACTTTTAAGTTATGACTTTATAATCAATGAATTTCTATAGCCGAATAAGTAATACGTTTAAGAGAATTTTTAAAACTTTATGATTACTGTTTTAAATTTTAGATGTCTTAAATTGTTTAAATCAATTTTTTTTCTTTTCTTTTTGATCGAAGTGTTATTGATAGAGCTGATTTATATAGATATTCAATTTACATTTTTGTTATAGTTTTCACGATAGTTAACGGGCTACGATCACGCGCTTCGTCATCCTATTTTAACTGTATATCGCATACAAAGGTTTTAACGGCTGACTAGGATAATGATAATGATAATTGAATCCACAACACATGTTCTAAGCATGTGCTCTAAAATGCACAAACACTTTACATGGCAAAACACGATCATATGCTCAGACCCATTTACCACTATCTACTATACAAGTATGGATACAAGGAAAGCAATCACAGCAAGCCATGGTACCAACAAAAACAACCTCAATCAGTACTAGAGAATACC
This sequence comes from Montipora capricornis, assembly GCF_036669925.1. Lineage (NCBI taxonomy): Eukaryota > Metazoa > Cnidaria > Anthozoa > Scleractinia > Acroporidae > Montipora > Montipora capricornis. The sequence continues at coordinate 40,887,055 of NC_090894.1, forward strand.
ACAAGCAAAGTACAATGGAATGTTCCATTTCATCTAAAGAGAGCACCATCAAATGGTGCTAATCGTATAGACATGTCTGTGTGGGGCAAGGTCAAGAATAAATGGTATATGCTTGAGGGATCAGTATGTAAAGTAGGAAAGATAAAGGTAAAGACGGAACTTAACACCTCAGCACACTGACAGAAGACAAGAGAGAAACACTGTATCTACTTAATTAAGCCCCAAAATGGATTCTATCTCAGAACACTGAAATTGTTAAGTTCTTCTACAAAAAAACAAATGCAGAACTTTACAAAAAAACAAAAAACAAAACAAACAAACAAACAAAAACGGATGAAGGCCACAAAGCCAAAGAATTACATCCCGCTTTGTTGGTATAAATGAGATATTGAGAAAGAAGCAAAGATACCGTAATAATAATAATAATAATAATAATAATAATAATAATAATAATGATGATGATGATGATGATGATGATGATGATGATGACGATGACGATGACGAACAGTAGTAGAAACAACACTGAAGGAACCTCATAGCAAAAACCAAAGTGAGCAAAACCAGTTTAATTTGTAAAAAAGTAACTGTTGCGTTATGTGTTACGTTATTATAATTACATACCGGTAGGTGAATATTGAAAATTCTCTGCGCTGATTGGTTGCACTGGAGGTGATTATTACGAGATAATCACCAAAGCGGTTTTTTTCAAAATGGCCGGAAGCCGGCTTTTCGAGGTGACAGACGAAGAAATCAGTTGTGTTAAAGAAAATGCATATTTTTCAAATTTTAACCTATGTAATTATACAAAAACAATTATTCACCTCAGGCTCGGTGAATATCGGTGAATAAAAATCTCGACTTCGTCTCGATTTTTATTCACCGATATTCACCTCACCTTCGGCCAAGAATTGTTAAATATCTCGCGTGTTAGTAATTTGAGCTTTGTCTCTTTCCTAATTGTAAAGGTGACATAAAACTTGATCGGCTACTGGACGAAACGCAAGGAAGTCGACAAATGGCCACACAGATTATTTGTTCAAGCTTCAACTCTCAAGCAAAGGATCTCGCATTGCCTCTTCACGGGCCAAAGGTTATTATTTCTATGTTTAGGGTTAGGCTGGTATTGCGTTTCTAGCTTTCTGATTGGTTCACTCATTCTCGGGTTATCAGCTCATATACCGTATGACCTAATATGGAAATATATAATAAAATTTAATGAAATTTGACTTTAATTTTCAAGTGTCAAGACGTTCAGAATTTAAAGAGAATTTCACTAGACAATCAGTCCATGCGCGCTTGTTTGATGTGAGACTGATTATAGCCAACTCGGTGCTAAGCGCCTTATTGGCTACTTGCCATCTCATATCCAACTCGCGCTCATTGAATAATTATTGTTAAGTATGGAATTTAGCAATTTGTAGCCTCTCATCTTTTCCAAATTCACCAACGAAGTAAGGCTATCACTATTTATATGTATATGAAGCTAGCATTTTTTATTAATAAGATACTTGTTCGGCTACAAGCAACGTACGTTATTTGCAAAAAGAAAACTTCGCCGGCGTGGCTTCTTCGATTCCATGCGGATCAAATCCGTAAATCATCTCAAGATTTCTTGGAAACCTACCACAACAATTATGATACTATAACCTTAACGTCGACTTCACGTTGCTTCTTGTATAAATCGGGTATTGCCATGCCCTTTAATTTCACCGCTGCCCAAAATTATTGAGGACTCTGGGAGCGAGGCTGTATTTGTCTGAGAAATTATGAAATGTTTTATTGTACATTTCTTTCGTTTTGACTTTCCATGCAGGCTCATCAAATACTGCTTGCTACGCCAAAGAGTTTAATGAGCTCTACTCAATAAAAATCTCATCTATACGTCACTTTATCAAAAAAATGGGTCTTCTTGGGTGGAATTGAAAAGGATCCTACGAATATTTGCTCATCATTTTCATATTTTATGTCAAGACTATGGATTAATTTATTTCAAATGCTCTCGTAATTTTTTTTTAAGGCTTGGTTAATTGAACCCGTGGGCATACAAATAGAAGGGCACCTGTTGACGTGTGAATGTGGAGAGTCTTGTAAAAAAAAAGAAAAGTGTTACCACGGAGCAACATTCCGCCAGCCCCTTTCGAAAAGTTATCCTCATTTTGAGGTAAGTAAAAGTGTTTCATACCTGTATCAACAGCAGTATATTGAGTAAAACCTAACAATTCTCATTTTATTTTTAATTTGATTGGCTTATATCACTTGAATATGTTTATAAGAATCGATGAAATCGGGAACGTTTTACCTGGTATGCTATAGACCTCTTTCATAATGGTGGCCAAATAAAATGTTCTTTTGTTTTAATGTTAATAAGCCTTTCTAGCCTTGGTACGACGAGCAAATTTCAAAAGAATATTTGTTCCAAAATGAGGGCAGTAGGTCTAATTAACATAAAGACAAAAAAATGTAAAAGTGGTCGCCATTTATGAAAGTGGTCTATTAGAATGTGTTATCCAACTTAGTCAATGACTCTGACATTTGTGAGAAAAAAAAAAGTAAACTCTACTTTCCTACTAAAACTGCATTTGAAAAGAAAAATAACAAACAGAAAATATGATAATAGGAGAATAGCCGACAATACTGGCTACATAAGAATACTAATAATGATATTAAACTCATAAGGGACATGAACTGAAAATCATAAAATGGGCTTTCCATATACCAAAAAAAAATAAGAAATAAAAAAAGTATTCAACAGCTATAAGTTATAAAGTTCTGTCATTGCATAATTTAAAGCTGGCTCAAAGAAGTCTTTTCTTTTAAAAGTCTGGCCTCGTTTCCACACTTTCCCTAAAGTTTACCCATTTGTGGCCAAACGCATTTGATAATCTTTTTCAATTTGCCAGCACCCGGCAAAATTACATACCATACAAGATATGCATCGAAACAAACCTCTGCAAGGCAACTCCTCGAACCAACATGGGCAAACAAATGTTCTTGTTTCAGGCAATAGATCTTTGGCGCGATATTCCTCATTGCGTGAAAGAACTCACTACGTTTTTCTTTTCCAAAGAAATCCTATTGTAAATGTTTTAATGTATATAACATTTCTTCTTGTAATAAAGTATGAGTCAATAAAGATTATTATATTACATTATTAATTATTATTATTATTATTATTATTATTATTATTATTAGTAGTAGTAGTAGTAGTAGTAGTAGTAGTAGTAGTAGTAGTATATACCACACAAGTGAATAGTGCTTTTGGCGCGCGCTGATTGGCTAGCCGGGAGTTGATTATCCAATGACTATTCACCTCCGAGCAGCCGAAGAGAAACAAAATGGCTTCCCGTTTCGCTTCGATTTCCGAAAAGGAAATTCTTTCAATTAATGAGGAGGCTGTACCGAAAAACACAAAAATGGCAACAAAGTTTGGTGTAACAGTATTTAATGTTAAGTTATTTAATCTCTCCAGCCTCATATTCTAAGGAGAAAAATCAAAATACAATGCCTTGTTTACGAAAACTGTCGAGCACTAAAATCACAATGAAAACAATGAAACAATCTGTTTTTCAGCTTGGTTTCAACAACAAGAGGAATTTAACTCAACCATTCAGTGCCTGCAAAAGTTTTATTTGTCGGCAAGAAGGCGAGACGGAACATTTTACGATAAAAAATCACTTACCGCTATTCGGGCAGCTCTTGGTCGAAATTTTTGCGGTATATTGTGAAAAATAAAGTTACTCTTTGGTCCGCTATTTATTCAACTTTTGTGGTATATACTAAAACAATTATTCACCTCAGCGTCGTTGAATAGTACCATATCCTCACTGCATACTCATTACCTCATCGCATAGGATTAAGTTATGGGAAGAGTCCGCTCCTGCCCTCGCCATCACGACAATAACTCATAAATTGGCAAACAACACGGGTACCAAACGTTTCCAACATGGCTCCCCTTCAATTCTCTCCATTACTCAAATTCCTCTTAATAACCATAATTCTAAACGGTACTCCAAAGCGGCTTGAAAAAACAGTCGACCTTCACACCCTCCCGGACAATGTCAAAAAAAGTTCGCTTGAGATGAGCTATGACCACTAAGCAATCTCTCCCACACTAGCAAATGATTATGAATTTCTCCGGCTCTGAAAAACGTAGGATGAAAGAAACGTAACTGCTCGATGTTAGCCAGGTCCATTGAAGCAACGACCATACTCGGCGAAGGAAGGGGGCCAACGAAAGGGGAGGTCCCCTGCCTTATACTACACACGGGGATATCACCGGAAGGAGGAGCAAGAGCACTAACTTTGGAATAAAATGAAACAGGACCCTATAAAGAAAAGGGAGAAATTTGATAAACGAAAATCGCGAAAATCAGCCAAAAGCAGGGGAACCACCCCTTCGTTGACCCCGAGCTCCGAACTAGGTCCGAAATTGAGACACAGAGCAGGCCCCCCAAGGTCAACGAAGAAAGTGAGTGAAATAGGGTGGAAAAGAAAACGTTAAACAAACTAATGCGAGAACAAAAATTTATTGTAAACTGAGGCATAAGAGACTATTGTCAAACACGACCGCGACCAAACTGTCGCCCCGCTGGTGGGGCACGGCACGCCCGAGCGATATGTCCCCATCTTAAGCACCTGAAGCACTGAACCTGGGCACGGCCAGGGTAGGGGGCTGGCCTGCGCATTGCAGAACCAGGACGAACAGGCATGGGAGGTGGAGGTGTCTTTCCGACTCCCTTCAAAATCGCGTTTGCGTCTTTGGCCACCTTTGCTCGCACGGGATCCCCCAACAATCCCAGAAAAAGACGCTCAAGCTGTTGGTCATCCACAAAATCCGACCTGGTCTTTATCTCATCCAAAGCGGCAGCGTACTCATCGGCTTTTTGGTGGTTTTCGTTTCTGGCCAAACGCAACAACGACTGTAAGAGCTCAACCGCCTCATACTTGTCAAACATCGCTGCTGGTCGATTTATATAAAGACGAAGCGCAGCCAAGGCTGACTCAGAACTGTCTAGAGTCCTAAGACGTTCCAAGGAAATGACCTTTTCCTCTAATACTCTAATGCGATCGGCAACCTATCATGAAAAAGAAAACACTCTTGAGGCTATTGTCTTCACCAGCAACATGCCCCAACGTTCTCCAAAAATAGTTAACCTAAAAAGTCACTAACTGGTGGCATACCAAACATTCCCCACCGAAGGAGAGCATAATAAAACAAACAGTGCAAGAAAACAATAACATCCTACGTCATTATATCGCCGTAACCCGCGGCAAAGCGTAACACTGAAAAAAGCGCAACCATACTAATGAAGCTATACATAGACCGCGCAAAACTGTCTCAACTGGCGGAAATCCTTACGTTATAAGTACACTGATCGCAACGTCTACCGAGGATATGCCTTCGTCAGTAAAAACTAGCGGTATACCAAACAAACGCTCCATAAAACTCTTCACTGGTGGAATACTGAACTGAACGCAACACCGCCCTCACCAGTGGAAATCCATAAATCATGTGCAACTTGTAAGATCTATGCCATGAGCTGCCTTCGCCAGTTTAGAAAATCTAGCGTTGCACCAAATTACGAATATTGTACCAAACCCCTTCACTGGTGGAATACCAAATTAGAACACACGCAAAACTGACTTCACCAGTGGAAACCCATAATATTTAAGCACACACATGTCCTTAATACCATCGCCAAAAAAGGAACTAGCGGGCTGCTCCACACTAAATTGTAACGCCGGAGACATGGCACAAACAAGGCTTTTCTTACTCTGTCCGGCACTAGACCCGTCCCACATTAATCATGCCAGAAACTAAGAATTTCCTTAAATACTAAAATAAACAGATACCAAGGCGAAACCCAATATACCGAGGGAAAAATTTGGAACTAGGGAAAACGAGGGGCAGTAAGCAGGTAGACAACAACGCACGAGGCGGTAACATTCCTTGTGAAAAAGTTCAACAAAGCGTGGACAATAAACGGGCACGTGCTGACAGAATGTTTGTATCGCGCACCAAAACAACACCAAAATCCGTATGAAAATTACGCGACCGAAGACAAAACGCTAACCGGGCTAAGCAGAAAAAATCCTCCACAAACGTAGCAAGACTACCCCTACAAAAAGCGAAGCAGAAACAAGAATAAAGTTACCTCGTCTCTACTGGGGCGGCAGGCGCCGCGGCAGGCTCAGCTATGGGTTCCAACTCTTGAGGAAGATTTTGTGCCGGCTCTGCGACTTGCTGCGCTCCAGCAGGAGCCGGAAGGTCAGGAAGAGCATTAAGTTGATCCGCCATGGAAACGGCGGGCTGGTGGTGGTTGACCAAGCGGAAGGTTAATAGCAAAAGACGACTGTCTTTGTGGAGTACAGGACGAAAAGACCACGCTCCAAGCGGAGAGACCAAATTTAAACTCGAAATGGCGCAAAGCATCACTGACGCTATCAGCACGGGCGGAAACGGGGGAATGTGATGGAATAACGGCGTGTTTTCAATGAGCTAATTGATTATGCCGCTTCGCGGCTCGGTAAATATCCACCACTATTCCCCTCCACTTCGGTGAATAATTTTTAATTATTATTATTATTATTATTATTATTATTATTATTATTATTATTATTATTATTATTATTATTTCGGTCCTATTCAAATGTAAAGGAATTGAAGAAAAAAATAATTTCAATAAAAAACAACACACAAACAGGGGAACAAACGTAGTAAAACACACATTACAGTGTGATAGCTTGACGTTTCGCATGCTACAACATTCATCTTCAGAGGCAATATTCCGTTAGGAAATACGAAACTATATTTAAGGACGTTCGCGCTAATTGTTTGTGCGCAACTTTTACTGTGCAGATAACGCGACTGTAATATGTCACGCCTTACTTTAAGCACTAGTTAAGATCTTATGGCGGCAAAATCGCCGGGGAAACATTTCCAGGTCGGCTAAAGAATGGCACATTTATTTCCAATTCATCATGAAACGTTAAAAAGAAAGGACCGGGAGGCTGGAAAATGTCGCTAATCGAGTAGTGGTTGAAAGTTTTGAAAACTCGAGGAAGATTAGTTTTAGTCAGCGACGTTGGTTTTTTTTTATTACGATACGAAGTTCTTAGTTCAAAATGAATGCATGTATTTGAAGTTCTTTTCCTTTCCTTCCATGAAAATAGAGCAGAATTATCTTCTCTTCCTAATCCACTTGAATAGTGCGGACCTATGAGGAAACAGCCACAGATTATATTTCACAAAATCAACTCCAGAAGATGGGAAAGACGGCAATGGAGAGATATGATACAAAACACTAACCAAATAAAGATAACGCGTGCTTGCAACTTTTTTTGCTATGCTCGAGAATTTTTTCTTTTACAAAAACCTTTTATCGATCGAAATTGACAACAGCGGCCGATAAGAACACGTACGCCGGTTTATTTTTGAGCTCGTTCACTCAATATAAAACACGATTGTTCTATAATAATATAATATAGAAACTGTCACAGTCTCAACAGACTGCTTTATACACCACCTTAGATTTTTTGGATCTGCAAAGTCGGTCCTAAGATTAACGAGACGAAAGAATCTATTAATACGAGAATTGACACCCACGTAAGAAATCTTTACTTTGTAAACCTCAATAGTGTAAAACCAGAATGATATTTTTCTTAGGAACTGTTGTGACAGGATTTAAACACATCTTAGGCATCAAATAAATAATTAATAAGCTTGAAGTCTTAATCCTGCAATTTACAATGCAAGGAGTGGAAATAAAAGCATTTTTAGCCCCAAGAACGATAACCTACACACAGCACCAATTATAACGAAGCTTTTCGAGCATGGGTTTGGGATGTTTCAGTTCTTGATTCTCAGACGGCAGGTTTCTTAAATTTGGCCGTAAAAGATAGTAAAGGCCGGTTACTGTAAGGTCATTTTCCCTCCACTATTCAACCAGACCTGCCAAGCCATCGTGCCATGTATTTAGCTATTGGAGTGGATACAAACAGCCTAATGAAGGCATTAAACAAAATTAATAGCGCGATATAACAATAAACGAAACTGGATTTGTGCACGCGGCGAAGGCTGACCGTGGAATGACTAAGCCTACTAACGCCCGCACTACAAACCTAAATCCCACAAACCACTGCGCACCTAACACGGCTCACCAGGCCTCCGATACTTGGCGGCAAAATAGCAATTTATGCTAATTTACAATAATCACAAATTATATTTTTTGCTCATTTCAGGTTACAGTTTTAGAAACAGGAAAAACACTCTGGCCTGGGATAGGATTGGTACCTGAAGATTATTTAAGAACTTCGGAGCCCGGATGGGAAATGGGCTCTTTAGGATACCACCTTGATGACGGAAAAATATATCACAGCATTGGTTCTGCTTATGATTATTCCGGCAAAGACAATGAAGGTTTGATAAACAGAAAATAAATTGTCACAAAGAATTACCCGCCTTTTATTGGTACTTGTTAGCCTTAAAACTAACAACAAAAAAAATAGTGCAAAAGTACCTCAAATATAATTTTGCGAAGCAATAAGAAAGAATCATTAATTAATTACCTAATTATTTGCCTTTGATAATAATAAAAACAATGGCTCAAAAAGATAATCTTATAAAATGTTTCTTGGGGAAGCCTAAGTCGTTTTAGTGGTTCCAACTTTGTCTCCACATCACGGTTGACATGAAATTTTGCAATATATTTTGATTGCAACAAGTACATTTTTTTTCCAAAAACATGAAACCTTTTCTCCTCTTGACATTACCCATATTCCTTACTGTGTTTTGACTTTAAGGTCATCGCATGGCTCGTCGAGGAGATCTGATTCGCTGCACAGCTATGTTTGAGGATTCAAAAGACGACATTGTCCCAGTTTGCTTTACGTTGAATGGCAAGAAGATTGTTGTCATGGAAGAAGATGATGAAACAGATCGTATTTCTTATTTTTATGTTTCTAAGGAAGCCTTACATCCTTACATAGCCTTGAGTGATGGGTCGAGCGTTTTAACTAAGGTAAGAATTCGTAGGTAGGATTCTTACATCACCTTTTTCTCTCTAAAATTAAATACTTTGGAGGTCCATTCGGGTGTACTGTAAATTACACAAAGGTGACTTCAGATCCTAATGAGGACCCAGAAAATGACGAAGTTTTTTGATACGAGAATATATCACTGCACGGCCCTATTTACCGCCTGTAGTTTTTGTGGATGGCGAGAATTGAGACTGTTTTTTTCTAAGGAAAAAGGAGTCTTTTTGACTTAGGCTATACAAAAATAGTGATGCAGGTAGTCGCGAAAATTCAAATTCGTAAGTTAATTCAGTTGTGGCCTGTGATGTACTGGGATTTATCGTACATCATGCTGGCTAAGTAGGCGATATAGATCGCAAGAAGCCATTCTCTATATAGTTATATGATCTGAGAAAAGCCGGAACAAGTCGAATGATGAGAACGGGAGCCTTTCATTCCGAGCAATAAACCCCTGACATGGCGTGATTCAACCCCCTTTTCTCCTCTCCTTTCCTTTCCTCCTCTTAATTAAGGCAATTCCTCAAGCCTGTACTTAACTTTTTTGAACCATGTCTGCGCTTGCACGTGTTTTTATTGATTTATTGATTTACAAATTTACTTCCTTACTTATTTTAGTTACCGACTTATTTATTTATTTTTTTCTTTACCGCGGCTTTAGTTAAGATACGTTTCTAAACAAAAGAACTGCGAATTTGTTGCTGTCTCAAATTTATTCTGTCGAAATTGAACAAGCAAATTGGCAAAACCTATAAATTTCATCCCACCAACCAGACTGGAGTGTTGACACTCGAACGGTACACTCAAACGGTACACTTAGTACCGTGAATCTTTGCGTCATGATTTGCAAAGTTTAATCAACTCACAGTTTTTCTACTCTCTCTCTACTCTCGCCCAATGGTTATCATACACGTCATTATGCATATAATTACTTGGACCTCCCCTTTTGGTTGGTGTACGCCTACAAAGCGTCGCACGTACTCCTTTAAAAATTGACAATAGCAATTTTTACAATCTTTCACAAAAGGTCATTCAGCCCATCATTGCACAGTCCATTTTAAATCTCGGTTCTCTTCCTCTACCTGCATCTGCCTTTCATTCCTTTCAGGAGCTCTCTGGACTGCAGGTTTCCTCACTCTTTCGTTTCCGGGCTCGACTTCATCTCTCTTCATCTCTTCTTGGTGTCTGCATTGTTTCAATATTCCTGTTTCACCGCTTAAACCTGTGGTCTTTCAATATTCCAACCCTTCTACTCATCAAAGCTAGCCAATAACTGTGCTTTCCTTCAGCCATAGTAGGAGAAATAATCTCAAGTGGATCATAGATAGCTCCGAAGTAGCTAGGCATAGTTCGTTCGGTCACAAGATGATTCTCTGAGAAGTGGCTTGCAGGGAAATCCAGAATTTCGTATTCTTTGTCCCACGTATGTCGCAAAGTCTTGCTAGGACTTGCTATGTTCGGGGGCCTAATATTTGATTCCATCTGTTACTAGGGAACTTAGCGGTCTCAAGGATAACGGTGCTCTCTTGTTTGAATTCTGTCATCTTCTTCTCATCCCTCATGCTTGCATGAGGTTGTCGACAAAACTGCTTTCCTTCAGTACTCTTACTGTATCTCCAAAGTGTGGTCCTTGCAGTTTAAAGTGCTACTGAAGTGGCTTCTAACAAGTACGGACTGGCCTCAACTCCAAACATCACTCGTGTAAATCTCAGGTGTTTCTCAATGGACAAGGCTTGGCACTCGCCTCCAATACCATGCGCACCTTTGTAGTCACTTCACTTTGCTTTACAACTGGCTTACGCGGCAAGTAGTACACCCTTTCGCCAACGGGTTTCTGAAGGACTTCTTCTATGCCCGTTCTCAAATGCTCATTGATTTAATATTGTGAATCGAAGGGGAATGGAACCAACGACTATGCGTTTTCACTGCTTTAGGCTTGATTATCTCCCTCACCACATTAACTATTTTCAAACTGCGATGATTATTGTAACTTGACTCAACATTCGTAGTTCACATATTTGACATTTCATATACATGTATTCTCAATCATAAGTATATAGGCCTTATTCGCTTTCTCAATGTGTATCGTTTTATAATACACGTAGACTAGGAAATATTTTCTCTCAAAGTGGAACTTAAGTTTCGAAACACTTCATTTACTACACTTTATAGACCTTATTCATAAATGGCGGTCAATTTATAATTCTTTTGTCGAAGTGCAAATTAGCCTACCAAGCCTCGATACCCTACAGTGAATTGAAAAGAATGAGGCTTGGTAGGCTAATTTGCACGTGGACAAAAGAATTATAAATGTGACCGCCATTTATGAATAAGGTCTATTTTATAGTATATTCAAC
>NC_090894.1:40908444-40910944 GCF_036669925.1 Montipora capricornis
CGAGAAGGACACTCCAATTTTCTGTACTTGTAAAAGTGAAATTGTTGCAATTAAAGGGGGTGTGGTAGATGATATAGAAATTCAAATGATGTCCGTAAGATGGCGTGTCTTTACCATGTATGCTCAGATACCGGAGTCGGAGCAAGTCGTTTTGAGCCCTTGCGGGAAATGTTTCGCTAAACTAAGACTAGAATGAACAATGATGACATTGATTTAGTGTACCATTAAAATTTGCCACGTTTTATTACTCTGCGTGCAGCCTTCTCCTAAATACTATACCAAAATCACTAGTAAATTACAAATGCAATATACTAAAAGCAATGAGTAAATACTTATTTTCCTTAATGAAAAAAAAAAAAACAAAAATTACACACCTAAGAAGTGTAGCACTTCAGTGTACATTATAATGATTTCCGCTGTATACTGTTACGCAATAAACAACGGGTTACCATTGTAACCCGATGAGTTTTTAAAAGGTTATCACAGTACTTGACTTTATCAATTTCGACGGGTTACAATGGTAACCCGTTTAAAACAGATTACAACCTTTTCTCATTCCCTCATGTGTTGATCTTGTTTTAGGCTGTACATCATTATTTTAAGATACTTCAACATTACATTGCTAATTCACATTAGGAGACATCTTTATATATTAAGAAAATTTGTATTCTGTTTAATATTTAATGCGGCAACCTTTGTTATCAATAATCTGTTGAAGGCGCTGCGGCATTGAAGCGATAGTTTTGTTTATTATATTAACTGGAATACTGTAAATAGTGCGTATTACCCTGGCTTTGAATTCTTCGAAGGTTTCTTTAGTTATTTTTAGTTGTAAGGCATCATCCTTCAGTCTTACTCTCACTAAATGAAAAAAAATTCTCGATAGGGTTAAGGTCTGGACTTCTGGGAGGAATTTCAATTAGAGACATATCACAGTTACAATTCTCCATCGCTCTTTTTGCAGCTCTACTGTTTTGTGAAGGATCCCCATCTTGCAGCCACAACCTACTTCCATTTTTGTTCGCCTTGAGGAATAATGAGTTGAAATGCTTTTCAATAAAAGTAACGAAAAAATTACCCGTTAGGTGATCATATGACTCACAAAGAACTACCCCCTCACTATAGGTTATAGCTACAAAAAGCTTCACTAGCTTACTACCAGTTCCTTCCTTACTGCCCTTTGCTGTGCATCCGAACGTTAGTCCTTCGCCTCGTTTTCTCCAAATTCTTGCTTTAGGTGCCGTTGCCACTTTTAATGGGTTCGTTTTGAAAGCGAATGAGACCCCATCCAAGTAAAATGCCACTTGCCTCGTCCAAACGTCGCCATCATAAATTGTTTTCATTACATTGCAAAATGTAACTCGCCTTGGCATATCATCTTTAGTCAATAGTCCTTTCTTTCGCGTCTGCAAATAGTGGAATCCTTGGCGTTGAAGTAAGCGGTTCACTGTTCTCTCGAAAACCTCTTCACTGCTCACCCCACTTTCCCGCATTAAATCTCGGAGAGAAAAACTGGGATTTTCATTTCTCAGTTTCCTGACGTTTCGAATCAGGAGACGTTGTTGCAGGGCAGTTAGTTTTTGCGGGCGTCCCGTTCTTTTTGGGCAAGATGAAATTCTCCGGATTCCCCCTTTTAAAATCCTTCAAGCTGAAGTCGGTGAAATTCCGCATGCCCTTGCTATGGCTCTAAGGCTCATATCAGTGTTCCTTCGTAGTTGAAAGACTGTCGCTCTAATCTCAGCGGAGACATATCCTCTAAAAACCATCTTAAGGAATCAAAATCTTTGGTTAATAAGCTGAATACTATGGGAATAGCATATACCCCTATTACTTTTATTCTTTAATTAAGAGGCGAAAAACGTGGCATGTTGGCACAGCCATCTTTACGCGAACGTTCCAGTACTGACTGCCATGTATCGTTACATGAAATTTACACCTTATCACGTAGAGACAATCAGTGACACAATGTTGGTACACAGACGGGATTAATGGAGCATCCCTCCCTCTCCCACCTTTCAATGTTGCTTAGAAACTAAAACGTACTGAACAGTTTGTTTGGGTGCATTGCGGTATGCAACATTGAACGGTTGAAAGGGGGTGGGTGTTCCAACGACTTATGACAGTGATTGCAGGCTAACCACTTGACCACCACACCGCTAGCTGCTCAAGACAATATTTTAAACACTATTTGATAATATTAAAATGTAAAAACGTTCTCTGGTTAAAAAACGGTAAAAACAATCATGAGCTTTCGGCTATCAGTCTATAGCCTTTAACGAATGAAAAAATTGTAAGCGAGTGGACGGAATATATACGAAAAAGGGTGCGAAAAATTCTATAAAAGTGTAATACAAAAAGAGGTGTGAAGAAGGAGTGAAAAATAATGTAAAAAAGCGACTACTTACAATAAAATGGAGTATTGCCTAGGCAACGGCTTAGAGTTATTATCCGCGTCGTCTATTTTTACTATTTGATAATGCTGTACTATCACTCGGCAACA
>NC_090894.1:40933444-40935944 GCF_036669925.1 Montipora capricornis
TTTATTTACAACAAAATATATATATTTTTTGTGTCTTATTGAAACATGTAATCGTGACTTTTAAGAAAGAAAGCTAAGACTATTACGTCATCGGAGATTTCAAAAAGGCTACGACTGATGGTGCAATCGGAGATTTGACAACGGCTATAAGTAATGTTGCAATAACTTTGTGTGCAGTCGTTGTTGTCAGTTTGTTGTGCTACAGATTGATCAAGTGATTTTGGCTCTATAGTCATCAGTGAATCAACAAGGACTGCTTTGGAATGTGTACTACGTTGCGACTATAGTGGTAACAAAACAGATAAAATTTAGTTTTGTTGGTCAGCAGTCCAAATTTCTATTCGGTCATATAGTCAGTGGCACTTCGAATCACGCAACTTATGATGTTTACCGGTATTCGCCAAAAGCTGTTATATGAATAGTACAAAATATATTGCCTTTTTGTGTTATTTAACCGGTTGATTCGAAGCGAGTATTGAATACATAAAAAGTCATTATGTTATCCATGGAATGTGTCGACGTTTCAACTTTCATTGGTAGGGAAATAACCACCGTACTAAACATAGCCGTGGATAACGTAATTTAAATTAAGTGACGCGTGTGACTACTTTGCTAGGCCTTTACTCGTGTAAAAAACCAATTAAATTTAATCGCGACTTTTAAGAAAGAAAGCTGTAAGTTGTTAAAAGTGTTATTATCGTATCGTTCATACCCATAGATATCCTCATGACAGTTCCAGATTAATTAAGACCATTACGTCATCGGAAATTCCTCGGAGATTTCACCTCGGCTATAAGTGATAGTGCAATAAGTTCGTGTGCAGTCATTGTTGTCCGTTGTTGTGCTATAAGATTTTACTCTGTCTAACGCCAGACGATTTTACTTGTCAATGGGGAAGCCCTCGGCAGTGAAAGGGTTAAAAAGTGCGATCAATCTCCTTGTTGATATGTATTTTTCGTTCTTAAAGCGCCATGATCAAGTCATTTCACAATTCAGTTAACTACACTTTTCTCGAAATAGCACTCGATTCCTGTTAAGAAGCGCTCGTTTCATTGGTTAGGCCTAAGCACTCTTGAAAAATTTTAGCCTTCAATTTACGGTTCAGTTTAACCTGCGATCAGGCGTACTTTCCTTTAGACTGGACGGAAAAGGTACGCCTGATACAATTTCTTAACGAGTCGTCTGCCGCCCACCTGTCAAGAGTGATGTTATCATGTGTCATGCCATAAATGTGAGCCAATCAGATTTTACCGGAAATTACCTACACGTTGCGATTCAAGGAAAGACGCGACAAAAACAAAATGGAACTCTAGCTGGAATGTCTGCGAAGTCTGACTTTATCCATACAATCAAAGTTATTTCTGCAAATCCCTCTTGACAGTTGGTGCAAAGAATTTCAAGGTAAAATCGGAGAAAAAGCCGAATACTTCATGTTATCATCAGGTGCAATCAACAGTACAATGAACTTTATTTAAACTCGATTATTTGAGGTGCCAATAAAAGATGCTAATATCACTGTAATATATGAAGAAATGTCTAGTTTTCCAGCAGCAGCTACTCAACTATCATTTTGTGAGAAGTGTGTCAGTAGTGTATTAAACCATTGTTCAGCGCTTCCGTAAACAATGTCGAATTTCTCTGTCAAGCTCGGCTGATTCCCAGAATGTGGCAGCACTAAAGTTCTACTCGGTTCTTTTTGGAACTTGTTGCTTCCGAATATATTCCAAAAGACTTACCACAACTGCAAACGTTTTCGAACGAACGATTCTCGAATGTTCGGGACTGTAAACACTATTGCCAAATCCCGTAGGAAGTACAACTATAATGTCTTCTTTCAGGCAAACCATTCTTCGGATGCATTCTCTCTGCCCTTCCTTTAAAGATTTTTGAAAAAAAAATCTGAAGTCGAAGCAACAGCAGCTGTAAACAGAGCCTAAACATCATTCTTGTTCAAATCCCTCTCGGCGGCCATAATGCACTTATCCGCGGCCATCCCGGGGGGTTGCCCCCGGGGAACCCCCGGGCATTTGTACCAAGATATTTGCAAATTCCCCCTACCCAGGGCCAATATTCTTCCACGAAAAGCTACCACTGTCCTTCCCCCGGGGAGCATAACTTGAAAGGACTCCCAAATTGTAACGAAATTTCCTGCATAATTTTTAATAAAAGTTTAACAAAAACATATACAGTAAGCACAAATAGCTAGTCCACCTGTTTTCTGCACACAGCGAGGTTCAGCTTTATACCTTGTAAGTCATAGAATGACAATTTCAACGAACATACACTTACTTCGGCCTGTTTTTACTATACACGGCTATACAGGGTTCAAAGTTAAAAACATCCTAAGTCGCTTTTTGCCGGCGACTAGATGGAAAAAAGTAGTCGCAAATACTTTGTTTTTTTACGTATCTGTAGGTCTCAATTTAGAGCCTTGTCAAATTACTTGTAATTGAAACAAACAATTTTTTTATTTTCTTTGATTTTGCTTTCGAAATCTTCA